>NW_017731366.1:5071603-5076795 GCF_001890085.2 Hipposideros armiger | reverse complement strand
GCCGCGCTCCTCGGGCGGGCGACAGGGGGCGCCGCGCTCCTCCGGCGGGCCGCTGGGACCAGCGATCCGCCAGCTGCAGGGGGCGCCGTGCTCCTCCGGCGGGCCGCCCGGACCAGCGATCAGCCAGCTGCTGGGGGCGCCGCGCCGGCTGACCAGAGAGTCGACCCCCGCCCACTCCTCCTGGGATGGGCCCCACGACTGGCCATTCGCTCCTGCCGTCGCCTGTGGGCGGGCCCCCCAACGCTTTAGGAGACATCCTAATGGTGACCCCTCACCATTTTGCAGGGTTTTCCCATAGCGTGGGTGATACCTGTGGGACAGGGATGGGACTGAAAGATTCTCGGCCATGCTGGTGGGAACATGATCAGTTTGTGACTCCAATTACCCAGCCGCAGTGTGGGTTCCTCATGTGCCATGCAAGAAAGGACACTGAAGTATAGTTCATTCCTCCACCTCCCAAATACAACAAAATGCACACTTCTTATCATTAAATTGTGCTTTAAGCTCTCACAGTTGTTTTGTAAGCCTACTATTAGATGCTCTGAATCTTTGAACTGTGAATTGATTAAAATGTAGAGAGCTTCTTATTCAAGAAATCAATACATGGATGTTACGTGAACTCGTGGTAATCGTTTTGCAATATATACATACATCAAATTATTATGTTGCACACCTAAAACTAATACATCATGTGTCAATTATATATCAATTGAAAAAAGGAAATCAATACAGTTGGTATATTTTAAAACAAACAAAAATGAGGTCAAGGACAGTGCAAATGATACAGTAATATTTGTGTAAAAAATTATGCGTGTGTGTGTGTGCGCGTCTGAACCATGAAAAGCTGTGCAAGAAACTTAAACAGCGATTGCCCCTGGAAGAGGGATGGTGAGTTGGAATGGGAGGGAGGTTTCACTATCTGCCAGCTCTAATAGAACAATTTTCAATTTTCCAATGATGAAAATGTTTCATATCTGTACTGTCCAATTTCATAGCTAATAGCCACTTGTGGCTATTATGTGCCTGAAATATGGCTAGTGCAACTGAGGAAATAATTTTTTAATTTTATTTTAATTAATTTAAATAGTCATTTACAGCTAGTGGCTATCAATTATGGTTACCATATTGGACAATGCAGGTATACTGTTGGACTTTTAAAAAAATTTATTCATATATTACCTTTAAAAGTCAACTTAGAGTATACTGTTTTCCTAACACATATTGTGAGTAGTGCCTTCACAAAATGTTTTGCTTCAGTACTGTAGCTAATAGAAAATAAATAACAATAGCTAACACTTAGATCTTGCTTACTATCTGCCAGGCACTGTTCTAAACACTTCATATATTAACTCCCTTGATCCTCAAAGCAACTTTATGAGGTAGGCACTACTGTTAATTCCAGTTTTAAAGAGGAAGTACACACAGAGTGATTAAGCCAGGAGTCAATGTCACCCAGCCAAGAAGTGGTGAGTTGGGATATTGTGCTGGGATTCAGCTCAGCCAGTTGGCTCAGTCTGTGCACATAACCACAATATTGCCTCCCATAAAAGCAATCAGCTAAATCACATCAATCCCTATAAATTTCCAGGGAGAGTGCAACCCAAATGATAAGGAAAATCCTATTCAAAAGAGAAACTATAACCAAAGTCCTTAATCACTATTTCAAATAAGACCTAAGTTCTGTATATTGATACATTTTGAATAGCATTAGTTAATAAATGGGAAAAAGATTACTTCATGGGCAATTGTATGCCAATTCTGCTTCTTTTGCTTTTCCAACGTCCTCCGTCTTTTACCTCCTTTCTGCTCTTTTTCTCACTGTCCTGCTTAAAGACAGCTCAATCCGTTCTCCCTACTTTGCATTCCAAAGTTTTTCTACACCCCTAATATCAGACACCTGGGTGTCTCTAAGTCCTCCAGACGTCTCCAAGTGTCTTTCTCAAGACTATTTAAGCATCATCCCACTAACCATTGATGTGAGAAGTATAGTGCCTGCCCCAGGATTTCTGCAGATTAACCAGAGATTTAATATTCTCCTGGGTTAGCTCCACCCTGCTCCTTGTACTGTTGGTGACCTCTGCGAACTCACTGGATATGCTGCTTATGCTACTTCAATTCACTGCCCTTCCCTTAATTTCTCACAGTGCTATGAACACAAAGATTGTGTCTGTAATAGGCTTTTATTGGAGGTTTGATATTAACTAGGTAGAGTTAAATTTTAAAATAATTAACGATGAATTCCAGAATCCAAAGAAAAAAAATCGAATATTTAATGGGGATCCCCTCACAAGAACACCCCAGTTTCTAGCCTTGGATTCCAATTTCAAAGTCAACCACTCCATTTTTCTATCACTCCCATATTGTTACGGACTAAATGTTTGTGTATCCCCCCTCCCCCCAAATTCATGTGTTTAAAATTCTAACTCCCAATATGATGGTATTTAGAAGGTGAGTTTTGGGGGAGGTGGTTAGGTGGGGTTATGAGAGTGGAGCCCCTATGATGGGATTAATGTCCTTATAGGAAGAGGAAGAGAAACCAGAGTCTGCAGGAAGAGGGCTCTCAGCAGGAACCGAACGTGCTGACATCTTGATCTTGGACTTCCCAGCCTCCCAAACTGTGAGGAATAAACATCTTTTGTTTAATCCACCCCATCTGTGGTAATTTGTTATAGCATCCTGAGATGACTAAAACACCTAAGCACCTCAGGATCAGGAGATGAGGTCCTAACTTTCTTGCGCCCCAAACTATTACCCTCCCCCTCCCCCACTTCAGGTGTGTGAAAAATGATCAAAGCTGTCATCTCGTGATTTCCTGGTCACTCTCTCCTATTCGTTGAAGACTTTAACATCTGACTTAAGGTCTTTCTCTTCATCTCAATTCCTGTCATTATTCTGATCTCTCGGTTGATTGTCTCATGCCCAATGCCTTTTTTCTCTACCCCACTTTCAGTCATCCACTCCCATGGTTACACTCTGGATATTGTCTTCACCGTAAATTACTATATCCGCCATCACAGCCCTAACACCCTGCTCTCCCACCTCAACCTCCTGTTCTTCTGGTTCACTTGTGAAAATAACCCTTCTAGCAATAACTCTTTGAGCTCATTAACATGACCGATCCACTGAACCATGTCCTGTTCATCAGCACCCTCTCATCTTCAGACAGTATAGTTTCGCATTATAATCACTCCTTTGAATACAGCCTCAACTCCAATTCCCCTCTGCCTCCTTTGCACTTGCTTGGCAAAACCCAACACTGGATTACACCCACCCTGTACCAAACAGTTACAAAGTCCAGTATGGAGAGATTTTCAGCTTTTTTCATGAGAAGCTGCAAATCTAGGCTTTTATATGAAATCACTCTGCTTTGAAATTAAAATGAAGGGTTGGCAAAAACCTGTGTTGGTCATAGAATATGTCTTAAGGCAGAGACTAGAGACTTGCAGTTTATTATCTCTGCTCTAATGGCTTTCCATTATGCTCCAAGTAACGTCAAACTCCTTAGGCTTATGTACAACGTGCTGCACAATCCAGGTCCTGGCTCTCTCTCCAAGCTTTTCCTTCCTACTCCCTACTTCATTCATTATGCCTCAAGCACAATGAGCACACTGGCCTTCTCTCTACTCTTCACACTTGCCAAGTTCATCCCTGCCACAGGGCCTTTGCACTTACTATTCCTTCTGCCTAGAAGGCTTGGATCCCCCTTCCCTTTTACTCTCCCCACCCCTCCAAGCTGGTTCCTTATCCTTTAGAGATCTCACTTTAAGTAGCACATCGACAAAGAGGTCTTTTTTGAATACTCTATCTCAAGTAGGTCCTCACCATACTCAATATAAAAATTTAAGTTGTAATGTTATGGACTGACAGGCTTTCTTTTTACTCCCTTCCTTCCCCCACTAGCCTGTAGGTCAGGGACTGTGTCTCTTTACTATGTCTGCGATTATGACTCAATAGCCAGTGCCAAGCATAGTTCCTGATACATGGGAGAGTCTTGTTAAGTATTAGCAGAATGAGAGATATCCTTTTCAATTCTCAATAAGGTAAAATCTCTACCGCTCCTCCCCGCTCCTCTGTTTTGTCCTCATCCTCTTCTCTTCCAATTCCTTCCAGACCAATTCAGTCCTATAGCTATTAGGGAGAGCAGAACTAGTAACATGAATTCATGAATTCACACGAAGAATTAGAGTACCAGTAAAGCCAATTACATAGGAAAATATAAAGTATTGTATAAATGTAATTTTGTGTATAACTCTTTTCTTCCCCTGTATGATGTAAAAGACAACTATATAAAGCAATAATCATAAAACTGTGTTGCTGGGCTTATAATATACAAAGATGTAACTTGTATGACAATAATAGCACAGAGGGGGGAGGAACAGAACCATATTGTAGCAAAGTTTTGCATACTATTCAAATTGATTTTTGCACTTTACTATATGTAAATTATACATTGATTTTTTTTTTAAATGGGCGGAGGGAGAAGTTTGGATACTATAATGACACTTGTAGAAATTAGGAACCCTAGAACCTCAATCCACAGTTATCAGGCAATGATCAGGATATTGCAGTATAGCTAGGTCTTATGTCTAAAATGTAGTTTGGGCACCATTCAAGATCTAATATAGCTCCATTGCGTTTAGCCACCAGCACTGCCCCCTTCCTCAGGAGCAGTCCTTTGATCACTACAAATATTATTATTAAGCTATCTCCAGCAATTCAATGTGCACCTCACTGTATATTTCTTATTCTCTTTTCACTACCAGCACACACTTTGTATCTTTTCCACATGACTTCCTAAAATAACTATAATTCGTCCAGGCATTATCATCCTTATCAAGCAAAGTTTTCCTGCCAAGCCATCTAACAGGCTGACAGCTGATCTATTAATTGGCTATCTTTCAGTAGGGACTCACTGCTCTAGCACAATCAGCTAGTCAGTATGACAAGGTTAAGTGGTCAAAAAATGGCCACTTAAGCTTAAGAAAACAGCTAGAGCTGCTTTGCTAAGCCTGAGGCTCTGAGCGTGGCAATTGTTCTCAGAAGGGGTAGTGGTTAGTATGTAAAACATAAAACCTCCTCTCCAGAAAATTCTCCCAAACAAACTTACCGTATTTGCCGGTGTATAAGACGACTGGGCGTATAAGACGACCCCCTAACATTTCCACTCAAAATACAGAGTTTGTTATATGGTC
>NW_017731366.1:5058417-5065014 GCF_001890085.2 Hipposideros armiger | reverse complement strand
CATTGCGCACTTCCCGGTGAGGCAGTTGCTCACCGGCCATTGCACGGCCACTCACGGCCACTCACAGCAGCTCACAAAAAGGCACGCCAGATGCCAGCCAGCCCCACTGCAGCTTACGTGGTCACTGGCAACTCATGGCAGCCCAGCTCTAGGTCAAGCTGCTATTCACCATCTTAGCTGTAGAAGGTGCAGCATCAGTAGCCCACATGTGGGATCTGAACTGGGACCCTGATGCTCAAAGCTGGTGTCCCAAGCCAGCTCTTAACCAACGCACCACTGGACCGGCCCAGTAATGTGAAATTTTTAAAAAGGGCGCTCTTATCTTCATCCTGCCTTCTCCAGAACTTTGTCTTACAAATTACACCCTTCTTTTGTCCTTTACACCTTCACTGGCTTCATTTCCCTGTTTTACTCACTGAACTCAAGAGAATGCTCAAGACTCCTTAGGAAAAAAACATTTTGAATCAAGTTCCTATCCCCTACTCATAATATTGTAATCATCTCACTAAAACTGCCTTCTCTTTCAAAGCTGCTCCTCCTCCATTTCCTACAATCATCTACACTCAAAAGCTCTAAGTCTTGCTTCCTATAGCAACTAATTGTCCTTGTAATTCACTTTCACAATCACTGTAATCCATTTCCTCTTTTCTTTTTTCCAATGCTGCTCTTCTAGTTTAGGCCCTGTTTACTCTGACAGCCTTTAAGTGATCTCTCCTTCAATTTCATTTGATTAGAAATTCGCAGGGAAAAAGGTAATCACTAATAAATTCATGCTTAATAAGCAAAAGTTTAGGTTTTGCATACTCTGACTATATACACATTATGACCCATGTATAAGTCAATCTCTCAGTGCAGGCAGTATCTGATCAACAATTTAAAAAAAAATTGAGGACTGAAAAGAAATGAATTAAAAAAAAACAAACTCTACTTTTTTTTCACAAGGTATTAACCTAACAAACAAAAATGGTCAAATGTTATTTTGAAATGGTTTCACCATTCTTTTAAAACCCAGAGTTTGTTCTTTTTGTTTTGTAATAATTTTCATTTCCTGACTTATAGGGTCTGATGTCTTCACATAAACCGTCCAATTTTTGCCTCAACTCACACCTCACTACTAAAATACTAGCTTTACAATTTCCTCTATCCACAGGCATCAATCTTTCATTATCACCTTAAATTAATTACTTGGATACTATACCCCATTAGGCCAGGAGATAATACAAAATAGAGACATCTAATTACTTGAGACTGAACTCTTGGTTGTAAGTCCCAGGTTTTCATTATTGCAGGCCTCTCATATTATAACCAAAATATATAAATTAAACAATACGATTTCAAGAAACATCAAACATATCTGTTAAGTTATATTTATTCAAGTTGTACTGAAGGCACACACCAAATTTCTGGAGCAGGGATAGATTTAATTACTAGTTACTTATAACAACCACACTGCTTTCCCACACTCCAGTTCTCACCGGGGTGGTGACCAATGAGAACCAGATTGACAACAGCTTGATAAGCACCTGATAAGACTGATAAAAGTCTACATATAGTGGGGTTTGTACTGTAGTTGAAGAACCCCCAAATATGAATCTGGGTGGCTATATAAAACAGCTATACAGAAGCCCGCCTATCTTCCAGAGAAAGAAAGGGAAATCTTATCTCCTTAATGTAAACAAATTTTCCTTGGGAATGACCCTAAGTTCTTACCCTTTGGAATGTCTTTAGAAGGGAAGATAAGATTTATATCTCCAGATTTACAACCCAGAGAGATCTCCATGGTCCCAGGTCTCATTCCCCTTAAATTTGTGCGCAGAGAAGCAAACATCTGTGTGTTATGGACTGAATTGTGTCCCTTCAAAACTGATGTGTTGAAGTTCTAAACCCCAAAGTGACTGTATTTGGAGACAGGGCTTTTATGGAGGTGATTAAGGTTGAGTGATGTCACACGGGTGGGGCCCTTTTTCAATAGAACTGTTATCCTTATAAGAGGAAGAGACACCANTTACGTTCAGAATTAAATAGTCTTACGGTATTGTCCTATTTGTAGTCCATTGCTCTGCCATTCCACTTTATCATGAAATAAGCCTAATCAAGGAATCTGGATAGTAAAACTCAGAAATGTTTGCCCCATGCAGTTATCACTACTGTCTAAGCACTTATTAAGCTTACATGCAGTTTGCTTTTACTCCAGGGCATTAATCTGGCAATTAAATCTATGTAAGGGATTTCTCACAGAGCATTGCAATGATATACAGACAAAATCTGAAATATATTAACATATAACCCTTATTTTAGCCTGTGTGGTAGGACAATACTTATTTTAGTTGAGCCCTTTTGGTGGCCAAAAACAGAGATTTGCTTTATCTATTTCAAATAAGAAAAGCTATACTACCAGTGCTAATGTGTACAGTAGAAGTAAGAGAGGAAGGAACCTTGCAAAATTATCATATTAGGCATCTTAGCATAACAGAGACTCAGATATTGGAAAACAGCCCTAGCGAAGCTTTAGGAATCATATCATCAGGGATTTATGACTCTCTATGCTAATACTTCATTCCCAACATGACCTTGCCTTTTTCTCTTCTTCCATTTACACGCTCCTTCTTTTCTTCTCACTATGAAACTGGCTTCCTTGTCCTCTTCTCTATCACCAGGGTGACCATACAACTTAAGATCAAAACTGGGACATTTTTCAGGGTACAAAAGTGCTAGTAATAGTGTTGCTGGGACTACAAACATAAACTTCAATTGTTGTAGAAACACAGGAAATGCAGTAACTCTGTCATCTGCATCATAATTTATGCCTATCACAGTTTCTGCTTCCTTGTAACTTCAGCTTACTCAGTGTAGCAGAAGTCTCCGCGGTCTGCTCAGCCTCTACTCATTGCTTGCAAGCCAGTAACAAGGTCGGTCTCAGCATAACCTGAGTGAAGATACACCAAACCCGTGAAAGGAGGAAATAACTTATTCACGGAGAAAATTAGAGCAAGGCTTTAATGTACCAGTGGGGACTAGGAACACACTTGCAGGAGTGAATCTTATAGGTGTCAGACCAGGGAAGCAGAACACGTGGCCCGTGGGCATTCTGGGAAGGATACCCAAGGCCAATTCCACTACATAAGTGGGATGGTTCCTTAAAGCAATGATACATTGGTAGTCTACAGTAAAGGAGGTGGAGGTGCTAGAACTGCTTTGGCAGGACACTGACAAATGGATTAAAAAAAAAGATTGGAATTTTAGAAAGGAGTTACTACATAAAACCAGAGAACACATTATCTGAATATGTTTTCCAGGAGAGCCCACAGAATACTACCTTCACTAAAGCAATAGGGATTGTGGTATTGGAGGAAGAACATCTGTTCAACATCACTAGCCATTAGAGAAATGCAAATTGAAACCACAAAGAGAGTTCTATCTAGTTCAAGGTGGCAATGGAGGAAGGTCCTGAACTCACCTCCTCCCACAGACACAACGAATCTATAGCTTATATGGAACAATTTTCTCAGAAAAAAAACCAAAACAAACAAACAAAAAACCAAACTAGCTGAGCCACTCCTATTCATCAGACAAACAAGAAAAAACCCACATTGAAGCCAATAGGAAAGGCTGAGACACAATCTCACCATAAATCACACCCTTGGTGCAGAGACCCAGGGAACTCAAAACCTGGAGCTTCTCCCTGAGGAGTGAAGGGTTTGAAACTCACATTGGGCACCCAAGCATTTAAGATCTGCACCTGAGAGATGAGCCCCCAAAATATGGAGCTTTGAAAGCCAATAGGGCTCACGTCCACGAGACTCACAAGACTATAGTGAACTAAGAAATGGTTTTTAAAGGGGCTTTGAGTCTCATGCTATCAGATTGGCTTCCACAGAGACTGGAAACTGAGTTCAGCTACATGGACAGTCAACCATAAAATCCCAATAAAAAAGGTCTGATTAGCTTTTCTCGTTGGTAATACTCCATGCATATTGTCACACATCATCGCTGGGAGGGATTAATGCTGTCCATGACTCTATGGAGCTAGGACTACTGGAATCTACATTTTTAGAACTCTCCTGGAGTTCTAAATGCACGTCTTGACTTGGCAGATTTTAATCTGTATCCTTTCCCTGTAATAACCATGACCACGAATATAACAGCTTTCAGTAAGTTGTGTGAGTACTTCTAGCAAATTTTCGCAACTGAGGATGGTCTTGAGAATCTCTGAACTCTGTAATTGGTGTCAGAAGGGCAGTCTTGTGGAGTGTTCAGTTTAACTCTGCATTGGTGTATAATATTACCTAGGTATTTACATATGTGTTTAAAATTTTCCATAATAAAATGTTAAAAAATAATTATAAGGGCTGGACGAGTGGCTCAGTTGGTTAAGAGCTCGCTCAAGAGTTTGAGCTCTGAGCAACAGGGTCCCCGGTTTGATTCACAGCCCAAGCTGAGCTACCGCTGAGCTTCCAACAGGTGGCAGGATGGCTCACCTAAAAAGAAAAAATTATAAAAACCTCTCTTATCTTACAGAGGTCAATTCAAATACATATCATAGGTCAGTGGTTTTCTTACTGGCAAGAATGAGATTAGTGTATCAGACTCACCAATTTTGTTCTCAAAAATTACACGTCCAAACAATTTGCATGTGTGCACATGTGTATATGCACATACATGTGTGAAGGGCATCTAATATAAAGAACAACCGGGAAACTGTTCCAGATGAAAGTAAGTTAGTACTCTTGTACCCTAGTATGTTTTGAGTGGAAAATAGACAGCAAAACAGCTAGTCTTTCAGGAATTAGAAATGACACTAGGTATGCTCTTAAGTATGTCTCATCACTGTAGAAATACCTGAGAGATCTACTGCCCTAGAATCTCTTAGCCCCATACTCTTGTGCCACATCTACAGTGCCAAGTATAAATGATTAAATCCCTCCACCACTGCTAACACCCCCCTCTTTATGTTCCAAGAACTACTGGGAAAGTGAGAAAACTAGTCTCACTTTTCTCACCTCATAATTACATTATCTTAACTCTAAAGTAAGCCCTGATTTATTTATAGTTGATTCCTTACTATTTATCCTTATTTCCAACATTTTCTGTATTTTCAGTAAAATTTTCTCACCCTTCAGTTTCTTTTTGACCTTTTATTTATATCAAAATAATTGAAAAAATTAATTTCAACTCTTCTCCCTTCCCCATCAACAGATTAAAAATGTTCTCTCATGATCTTTTCTGTAGTTTCAAAGGATGATACGTCTCTTTTGGCTAAAACTGTTATCCCTGCCAAATAATTATCTTCAATAAAAATTCATCTTTAAAAGTATTTGAAGTATAGGTGATGATATGATCAAAGGGATATAAACGGGACTGGAATATTGGTTCAAGAATGATTAGCTCCAAGTCTATTCCTCTATGAGGAATTTTGTCATCGTTTGGCAAATGGTGCAAAAGGTTCAGCATAGAATAATGTCGAGCTGTGAAATGCAGTGGGCATTGGGAGCACAGCTTTGGCAGTTAAGTGATTTAAGAGTTTGGATTCAAGCTAGATTACTTTAGTTGCAATCTGACTCTGCTACTTCCTAGCAGTCTGACCTTGGACAAATCACCTACCTTCTTCATGTCTCTATTTGCTCATTAAATGCAAATTACAATGACACCTAACATTATGATTATGATTTTTATCTTCATGAGTTAATTTATGTAAAGAGTTTAGAACACTGCATAGAATGAAGAAAGCATTAAATAAATGTTGCCTGTTACTATTTTAGGAACCAGCAATGATCTAGACTGTCATGGTCTTGGTAACCATCAAAACACATCTTTGTTTACTTCTATTGAAACTCTGTGGTTCTGAGGACAAGAGAGTGAATAGAAAGCTCACTGATAATTTTATTTTATTTTTTCTCACTGCTAATTTTAGAGGAAGAACGTTCACAGGGCATCATCTTGAATTTGGAGGGTGAGTATACACAGTGTTTCTGAAATCTGAAATTCTCTTACTGTGTCTGGTATGTGGAATATACAATGGACAGTGTGTTGGAAAATGTGACATGATCATGAAAGTTACTGATTTTATCACTTAGGGGAAGCAATTTATTCTAAAGAAAGGAGTTCATGTTTTCGGATTGCATTTTGGAAGAACCCTATACTATTTGTACTAAGGGATGCAGCCAAAATTTGGAAAAACTGAGAGTAAGAAAGAACCATCAGAAGGCTATTGCACAATTGTAGATTGAGAGGCAATTACTACCTCAAACAAATACTTTGATATTCACCATGAGGAATATGACTCTATATAACAAAATGTCAACTCTTAACTTTTGTTAAGGAATGGAATAATGAAGAGTGTACCATTAAATTTTTTACAGTAATGTGAAATTTTTATTTTTTTAATTTATTTTATTATTACTTTTAAAGATTTTATTGGGGAATTGGGGGAGGGAAACAGTGTTGGGGAATCAGGGAAGGGGAACAGACAAGTTGCTGTCCTTTTGTTCTTCAGTCTAACTGTGGAGGACGTTGCTTCACTGGCCCATGTTGGTATTATCATTGCGCACTTCCCGGTGAGGCAGTTGCTCACCGGCCATTGCACGGCCACTCACGGCC
>NW_017731366.1:5054697-5056167 GCF_001890085.2 Hipposideros armiger | reverse complement strand
ATTCTTTGAAATTGTAACTATGGAAGTCAATATACAAATATAAATGCTTCAAAAGAGACTTTGTAATAAAGTTTCCCAGTGAAATTCTTTACAATCCCAAACTACCCATACACCATCTCTTCTCGAAGGAAAAGTGTTACGCTGTCACTTACTCTCCCTTTTGCCCAGGTTACTTGTTGAATATACAATCAATAATTCAGTCTGGCTTCATAAAAAAAAGAAAAAAAAAAGGTTTGGTGGTAAGTGTACACGACTTGAAATTACTATATTTGCTTTTAATTATATAATGTCAATCAACTATAATTTCAACATTAATGATTTTAAGGTAATTTTGGCTAATAATAACAATAAAAATATTTCATTAATGTTCTTTTTTAGAGATCAATTGTGAAGCAATCATTTTGAGTATTTAAATAATCCTTTGTGTAAAAATCTGGAGAATTTATTTAAAATATCTCCAAATATTTAAACATTGCATAAATATCAAGCTTTAATGTACATCTTTTAATAAATTAACCAAATGAACTTTTCATACACTAAACACTTAAATAATGCTTAGTTATTAAAGCTAATGCTAGATCTTTAAAAAATAATAGTAAATGATTTTGTATTGTGCATTTTTAATTCAAAATATACATGAGTGCAATGATTTCATAAAGGCCTCAACAATGATAGCTTTCAACATTCAGTATTTTTTTGTCAATTTTACACAAATTCTTACATAGGCAATATCTGAGGACAATAATATAGACACACCAATATAATTTGACAGTGGTAATCTATCAATTTATCAAATAGGCCAAAACAACTTTTCAAAATATCAAATTTTTGTCCCTCATTTTATATTTTCCTAATTCTAGAGATGCAAGCAAAAGATATTTCAAGTCCATTAAGTCTGTAAAAAGTAAACTTTTCCCCACATTTAAGTTCATTCTGATGAAAATGAGAGTAGGCTTTAATATTTACATTTTATAATAGTGACTGATTAGTTCTGACTATGGTACTAAATTTTAGAGACTTATGATAATTCCCTAAGAATTATACCAGGCCTTATTCATTTCTATAGTGCTATTTAACTATAATTCTTCAGGCAAAATTGTTAGAAAAAGTTATGTCTATACGGACAGTAAAAACTATTAAAATGTAGCAACCTTTTCCTCAGTGAGGCAAGATTTCATATAAACTATGCAAATTAATATTGGTGGTATTTTCATATAATCTTTTTAACTATTCACTTGAAAAAAAATTTACAGGTGAACTATGATTAATCATAGAATTTTCATTCTTATACATAAAACTATTTTCTCCTTCAATGTCCACTGCCCCACCCTCAATAAAACAAAACAAAAAAAAGCCTTCTTAAAAGCAATCTTTATAATCCAAAAGTCAAATGAAAGTTTCTGTTCACTTAAGGGAGAACATTAACTATTATGCCCTGATACAGGACCTGGCTCTACCAAAACAGAATCT
>NW_017731366.1:5051852-5053252 GCF_001890085.2 Hipposideros armiger | reverse complement strand
CTGTACTGGAAACTAGTTTACAAACAGAAGATAGTAGGGTGTTTTTTTTGTTTTTGTTTTTTTAAAGATTTTATTGGGGAAGAGAAACTGTGTTTTTCCAGGTCCAAGTCAAGTAGTTGTCCTTCAATCTAGTGTGGAGGGTGCAGCTCAGCTCCAAGTCCAGTCGCCGTTTTCAATCTAGTTGCGGGGGATGCAGCCCACCATCCCATGAAGGAATCGAATCGGCAACCTTGTTGTTAAGTGCATGAGCTCTAACCAACTGAGCCATCCAGCGGCCCACCGGCAGCTCAGTTCTCTTCAAGTCGTTGTCTTCAATATAGTTGTAGAGGGCACAGCTCATTGGCTCATGTGGGAATCAAACAAGCAACCTTGTAGTTCAGAGCATGTGCTCTAACCAACTGAGCCACCCAGCCGCCCAGAAGATTGTGTTTTAATAAGTGGAAATACAGTACCTGACTTGGTATTAAGTAATTGTGAGATCTTTTCTCACTAGTAAAGTGCTTAATGAAGAAACATTCTTCCACCACATGATTTAATTTGTCAAAGGCACAAAAAGTTTTTCTCTCTTGCCTTAAAGCATTATTTTTAAAAATAATTGGTTGCAATACATTTTTTTTCAATTATGAGGGGTGATCAACAAATATGGTGAATGTTTATATAAAAAAATTATTACAGTAAAAGATACATTGCCATTAATGTAATGTATTACTCCCCCTCACTTCGAACACAATTATCCCATGTTCTTGCCACTTTCTGAAGCAGTTCTGGAAGTCCTTTCGTGTCTTTAGTTGTGCTGTTGTGGCTGCCTCGATGTCCTGAATCGATTCAAAACGTTTACCTTTCATGGTCATTTTGACTTTGGGGGACAGCCAGAAGTTGCACGATGCCAGATCCAGTGAATAAGGTGGATGAGGATGCACCGTAATATTTTTATTTGACAGAAATTGCTGTACCAGAAGTGATGTGTGACATGGAGCTGCTCTGTTGTGATCATAAAATATGGTGCATGCTGGTACCGAGCACTATCCAATGGAAAGTCAGGGATTTTCAATATGGGAAGTGGCACATCAAACCTTAGTAACAGTGTGTGATAAGTTTCAACTTGTTCAGTGCAGTCGTTCGGGTGTGAGCTAAAGTTCAGAGAAGGTGTGTGTGTGTGTTTGTTTTTTGTTTTGTTTAATTTATTTATATTTATTTTTTAAGATTTTATTGGGGAATTGGGGGAAAGGAACAGCATTGGTGAATCGGAGGAGAGGAACAGACAAGTTGCTGTCCTCTTGTTCTTCAGTCTAGTTGTGGAAGACGTCGCTTCACTGGCCCATGTTGGTATTATCATTGTGCTCTTCCCGGGTGAGGCAGTCGCTTGCCGGCCATTGGATGGCCACTCACGGCGGCTCACG
>NW_017731366.1:5043114-5046742 GCF_001890085.2 Hipposideros armiger | reverse complement strand
GAAGCGAGAGGGAGTATTTTGAGGGGGATTAATGGCAATGTATCTTTTACTGTAATATATTTTTTAAATTTAAACATTCACCGTATTGTCTGATCACACCTCGTATAGTTGATATTCAAACAGCATTATTTTTTAATTACAGTATTACCTACTCAAATTTTACTTAATCTGAAAGCTTTGTTTTTTTTCTCGATAACACAAACAAAAACTACTTGAAGAAAAACATTTAATTTTTATTTTCAGGACTTTGCTGTGAACATATATATAACACTAAATTTGATCCCTTCATGAGATGTCTGTGTGCTGAAGCACTTAGAACAAAAAACATATGTAAGCTTTATGGTAAAAGTTAACAAGGAATCAAAATACCTTTTCAAAAAAGGTGGACAGGGGAATCAATAAATTAAAAATGATAGCTCCATTTTATAAAAAATAGTTTGAATAATATCTTATAAATCTTTAATGCTTACAAAAGCAGAAAATACATTTAAAATAGTCTTTTTTTTTTTTAACACAGGCTCATTAGCACAATGCGTTTGTGAATAGTCTTCGTAACACAGATTCATAAGTACAATGTGCTTGTGGTCAGAAAAATAACAACTAATATGTCATTTAAGTCAGTAGCCTAGATTCTCTTCTCAGCAAATTCTACATATATAGAATTTAACCAATTTGCAATTCCAAATAAAATTTAACTTCCAACTGGCCAGACTAGTTGTAATTAGTACCTGAATATCAAGCTGTGTTCCACTTAATGTATTTTACCAAAATTTTGAATACAGCTCAGTGACAGGAACTGATAACAATACTTGACTGCATGGTTATCACCCATGACTGCTGCATTGCAGCTTAAAACTTACTTTGGTCAGTAAATTGAAAAGATATAAATCAAATAACAAGGCAGGAAAAGGTGTTTTAGAATCCACTTCCTAACCTTAAGTAAACTTTAAATACATAAACAAGGCAAGGAAAAATATAATCAACATACAGAGAGGTCTCTATTTTTTAATGATTTGGCATTTTATATTAATAATTTGTGTTTAAAATATTTCATATTCCTGTGCATTGATTTTCATAGCTCTCTGAATTAAAACTAAACTATAGTTACCTTTTTCTCAGAATACCCAATAGTGAATGTATTAATTGCTCCTTTTGCACTTCCATGAAGAAGGTCCTTCATCCTGTAACTTTTTAAATTTTGGACCAAAAAAGAACCACCAACCAAATCCAATAAACACACAAATAATGGACTCCACATAATAACCATCCAGTGCTGTAACACACGAGCCACCGAGTTTTTTGCAAAGCTGTAAAAATAAAATTATAATAAATATTCCACAATTTCAAAATGGAAGTATTCACCAATTTAAATATTTCTACTTCATAATTTAAAAGATTAATGAAAATCTATTTTTGTTAAAATATTTCAATTACTTCACGTGGCAAAACACGTTAATGTAGCTTAAGCTCTCTAATGCTACTAATACGATTAAAAGCAATTTTCAGCTTGTTCTGTAAACAATACTAATTTTCAAGATACAGCTTTTCATACCTGGAGATGCGAAGAAATGTCCAATGAATCTACTCGAGGAGTAGGCTATTACTTCGAAAAAATTTATCAACAAACTACTAACCATTTGGTTTTACCTAAAATTGTTGTGTGAATAGCTAGTAGAACTTCCCTTTTGCTATCATTATAAAACTGAACTATGAATAATGCATTCATTAAGCTCCTATTGTGCAGGACTATGATCCTCAGGTGGACTAGAGAGCTTGCCCCTCCCATGCTGAGAAGCACCTTCAAATGAGCTGCTTTTGATTTGACTTCATTACAACCCTCAGCTTACGACAGGAAAGAAAAAAACATATAGATTTCTAGACAAGAAACTATGAGATATGATTTTTTACAAAGATATAGTACTTCTAGAGTCAAAATGAGAAAACTATTATCTTAATATTAGCTTAATGGTATCTAAAATTACAATATACTTACCTCGACATTATCAGGTGTTCGACAGTTCTGGTTTGATGCTCCTACACACTCTTTCACTGTGAGGGGATCTACCAGCCAAAGAGCTACTGTGGAAGGCCAGTTTCCTCCCAGGTTGGACACGGTGTTCAGAAGGGTCATATATGTTCCTCCAATAAGTGGATCGCTAACCTTTGCATTGAATGCCATTATAGAAACATACATGCTGTACAATGTAACCTACAAGGAAAATGTAAAACATCTTTAGAACGATTAGATTTTATAAAGCTATGGTCTGAATTAGGAAAATCAAAATAATAAACTTGAAAATTAATTTTCATGACCCTTATTTACGCAAGTCAACTAACATGTACTGAATATTTCTTAGTGGCCAGGCTTTAGGCCTGACCATGGCAATGTAAAGATGACTAAGACACAGTCTCTCTGTGCCCTTCAAGAATTTATTTTAGGCTGGGAAAACAAGGAGTAAAAAATTATGATGAAATACAGTAAGTGTTTTAAATAGAAGTACATACATTGTGCTACTGGGGCCTAAATAAATGAGATTAATTCTACCATAGGTAGTCAAGGCAGGTTCAAATGAGAAAAATGACAGATGAGTTAGTCTTGAAGGATACATACAGCAATAAGCAAAACTCCATATTTACACTGTATCTAAATGTATCATATATGTTGCGCATATATTTATATGTATATATAATACATGTAGGCACTCAAATACTCAAAAGGACATGACTCTATAATTATATACATATACATAATTTTCTTCTACATGTACAGAAGAAAAATAACATTTCAAAATATATGTGACAAACTGAAAAGAAAAATCTCCTTAAAGGCAAAAGTGCTTAAGAGGCAAGAATTAACCCTTCATTTAGGAACATGGAAATACATCACATTTCCAAAACAGCATTCCTTGGAATACTATTCCAGGAATGTTCCAATATCAAATAAGACTGAAAAACATGAAGTTACACAAAATTGAACAGGCCCCTTTCACTGTAGGTCTTCTGAAAGGCTTTAGGATACAAACTCCTTAAGGCAGGGATTTTGGCATGATCTATTCCGTTATATTTTAGTACTTAGAATGATTTCTGGCATAGAAGAGGTGTTCATTTAATATTTGCTGAAGGAATAATTAAGATGCTACATAAAGAGGGGTTATGTCATGTATCATTTCTCAAATTTATTTGGCCATGTACATTTTTTCCCACAAAGTATATGGTCGTCTGAGTTTCAATGACTACACTTTGGGAAATTCTCTAGAGAAATTCAAAGCCAAACAAATGATTTTTGGACTACCAAGTCACATATTTTCTTTTACTTACTCAGATAGTGAAGCATTTACTAAACTAAAGCACTTCTTTCAAGTTTTATTTTGTGCCTAGCATTAACTATGTGCAAAACAGAAGAAAATTATATTTGACACCCTAGCCTCAATGATTTACATACAATTAGTCTGACATGATCCACTATGGAGTTCTCCTAAACGATGTAATTGTATGCAAAAAATTATTGAGATTATCTGGTAGCCATATTTTTGGGTTTCAGCAGTTGTTAAATATAACTTTCAAAATATTTAAGCTAGGTTCCATAGAAAAATCCAAAGTGACTTTGAAATACACATCAACAATAATT
>NW_017731366.1:5037972-5040199 GCF_001890085.2 Hipposideros armiger | reverse complement strand
AAAAAAAAAAATCCAGGTCATGAAGGGTAAAGAAAGGCTTATGCCAACTAAATGCAATGCATGATCCTGGATTGGATCCCTGACCAGGAAAAAATACAGTTATAAAGGCTATTAGGACAACTAGTGCATTTTGGATATGGATTATGATTTGATAATAGTGTTGTGTCCATTTTAAATTTCCAGGTTTTATTAAGTTGTGGCTTTGTAAGAGATAGTCCTTGTTCTTAGGAAATACAAACTTACGGTATTTATGGATAAAGGGGTGTGATATGTACGAATTACTCTCAAATATTTCAGAAAAACTACGTAACAGAGTGAAAATTTACAGAAGGAAGTGGAACTAAAT
The DNA here is from genome assembly GCF_001890085.2 of Hipposideros armiger. Lineage (NCBI taxonomy): Eukaryota > Metazoa > Chordata > Mammalia > Chiroptera > Hipposideridae > Hipposideros > Hipposideros armiger. Next base: position 5,039,853 of record NW_017731366.1, on the reverse strand, counting down.
GTTAACAATTAGAGACCTTGGATAAAGATACATGGGAATTCTTTCAAGTATACAAGTAAATTTTCAGTAAGTATGAAACTATCAAATAATTTTTTTTAAAGGAGTAAGTTCTATGATACGTTAACTTCTTGGAATGGAGCCAAAAAAAGCAGGTTTCACCATAAAAAGAAAAATTGAAGGTCAAAGATATTTCATTTAAGTCCAGAAAAGAATTTCACCTATATTTCACCCATCTTCTTTGTAAAAATAAGATATACAAACCAACTTCAACATTTACTGTCTTAAAAGTGGTATAGTAGGAGATATCTATAATATGCATATCTAACAAAAACCTCATATCCAGTATATATAAAAAATAAAAATTCTACAAATTAAAAAAAAAAAATTAAGGCAACTCTGCATATTCAAATGACCAAAACCATAGGAAAAGATGCTCAACTTGTTCAGTCATCAGGAAAATGCAAATTATAACCCTAAAGAGATGCCACTACACACCCACCTAAAGGCTAAAATTGAAAAAACAATACATCTGAGTTCAAGGCTATGAAGCAATTGAACTCTCTTACACAGCTGGCGGTAGGGAAAACTGAAGCAACCGCTTTGGAAAATTGTTTAGCAGTATATACTAATGCACTTATTATGACCCAGCAATTCTACACCTAGGTATTTACCTATCAGAAGTGTGTACCTATGTTCACCAAAAGTAATGAACACGAATGTTCACAGAAACACTACTCATAATAGTTCAAAAGTAGAAATGACCTAAACATCTGTTTATAGAATGGATAAATTGTGGCATATTCACACATTGTTTGTGGGAAACGAGTAAACTCATCATAGCGCTTTTTATACCACTTTGTAAGTGGGCATTTTCCCGCCAAATCGCGTCGTAACAAAGAGGTCTCTATACCTGAGTTAAAGCGCTATAACGAGTTTACTCGTTTCCCACAAACAATGTGATACCAAAGCGCAGGAGTTAATTCAGGTATAGAGACCTCTTTGTTACGACGTGATTTGGCGGGAAAATGCCCACATACAAAGTATTCATACAGCAGGATATTATTATAAGCAATGAAATGACATACTGGATATTTCATTTATATAAAACTCAAAAGCAGGGAAAACTAATCTCTGGTATTAAACGTTAGGAAAGGTGTTACTAACATTGCCTTAAAATTTAACCCATCCTATCACTAGAGGAGGAAAAACTCACTATTTCAAAGCACTGAAGCTACAATTTTTACCTCAGGATTGTCAAAAGATAACTGGAAAGTGTTTATGTAGACAAGTTTAAATACGAAACTCCTATAACTGATTATAGATTTTAGAAATATTAATTCCAACACTAGCGATAGTTCACTGTAACAAGTATACTTAACCTTTCTTCTAGCATAATGTCTTTAAAATGTTTTAGAACTATAAAATAAGGACATCTTAATACAGAAAATGTACAGAATAAAATAAAAATCACCAAAATCCCCATTTATTTGAGGGTATTATTTCCTTCTAACACTTAAAAAAAATTCATTTTTAAATACACTTCTAATACTCATACATTTCCACATCTTTGTAAATCACATCCTAAGTAAATAATTTTACTACTTCTGATATTAAATATATACTCATTATAACAGTACACAGCTATTATTTTTTTCAAGGCATTCAGTTTCATGAAAAGCATTAATATCATTCATTAAATACATTTTACACTTCCTGGAATTACTTCAAATTGGCATAATTCTTTTCAAGATCCCAAGACATTTAGCTTACTCTGAAATTATATTTGATATCATTACACCTTTTAAAACACTTTAATAAACCAAAAATATTGTTTTGCTATTGTTCAATTCTAATAGTAGTGGAAAGGGGTTTATGATATGA
>NW_017731366.1:5010298-5033474 GCF_001890085.2 Hipposideros armiger | reverse complement strand
TACAAAAGCATTATGATGTATATGATCAACATGTCAAAGCTAAAGTTCAAGTTTCATAAACGTGATTTTTGAGCAAAGACCTATAATACATACTAAATACTCTGAAGTGGCTAATAGATCTTAAATAGTGCTCCTGTGAATGCAAAAATTAAGAGCATGTAACAATTTGCCAGTAACTAAGGATATGATAACTAGCACCCAGGTGCCTGTTATGCAAAGCAAAAATAATAGAGTGCAATAAATCTCAGTTATTCTTCAAGTCAAGCATTATTATTCCTACTTTATATAAAATGAAACAAACCAGAAAGTGCCACAGGTGGGATTCAAACTCAGATCTGATTTTAAAGCAAGAATGTTTTCCACTGTACTACCAAGATGATCAGATACACTGAAAGCAAGTAGGCTCTCTTTTTTATCAACCACATACACCTGAGAAGGAAGATACTTATTTTAGCACCAACCATGAAGTCTGGAACACAGATATCAGAATATACTTCTACAAACTGGCGTCTTACATTCTCCCTCCCCACTTCTTTCTCTCTGTAAGGTGGTAAGTCAAAAAGTGTGCAAACCCATAGGAAAAATTAACACGGTACCTCTTTCTAGAGCTCATTTTACTCAACAATTTAAGGGAAACATTTTAATGAAAAAAAAAAAAGTCATGGAGAAGACAAAATTTTCAAGAATTTTTAAGATAAAACAGACTTAAGAAAAATGTCAAGCTTTCAAGGCTTTGAAATAGGCCCCCAGGGTCCTTTTGTGGTGTAAATTTATTCTCTTCCACCATCAGAAGAGACAGAAAAAGTAAGAAGTATTGTCTGATACAAACATCTTGGCTCAGAACAGATTCTCTTTCCCTCTAACTCTCACACTGTGGAAATTAACTTTAGTCCTTCAGGAGTCAGTGGCAGAAAAACAAACATTCAATTTCTGTTCTGAAAAACTGTCAGAAGGCCTTCCTTTCACTTTCTTGCTTGTGGCACAGCTCTCTACTCCACAAGTTAAGAAAATGAAGGGACCTGAGACACTCTTCACTGAGTCCAAAGCACTCACTTTCACAATGGAGGAAACTGAAACAGAAATATTATGTCCGGCTTGGGTCACCAGCTGAGTTTTAGCAGAAACAGGCCTTTTGTTTACTCCACAAATCTCTCTCTTAAGTATTTGCTCAAAGTATCCATGCTATTGAAGAGCACGCTCAGAAAATGCTGTTTTGTTTATACAATATATCGTACTTGGGAATTAGGTTCTTAAAAGATAGCATGTAATGTAAAAATCAAGTAAATATAAACCTAATTTTGAAATCTTCCGAATGCCTTCGTTTTCCTAACCTCAGGAAGATGCCATGTTTGAGTTCACATACCTTTTCATTAACTTCAACAATGTCAGGTTTTCCTCCAGGGTAGAAGAAATTGTTTCTTCAGTCAAGCACCAGATTAAGCAGCTGGCCTGCTACTAAGGGCCATGTTGTCCCCAAACACTGGGCTCAGACACAGCCCAGGATGCAAGACTAAGGCAGAGGCCAATAAATTCAGGGATCCCATCTCATGCTAACTCTGGGTCTATATCACTGAATGGACAGAAGTGAGTCACTCTTTTTATTGTGTTTAAATGTGTTCTGTCCAAGCACAAAATCTATTTTAATTAAACACATATATATCTCTACTCTGAGGCTATGTGAGAGGGGTTCTTGCATTCAGCTTTTGTACAGCCTATATCCTGACATCCCAAAATCACTTTTTGCAAGGTGAATTCAGACTTTTATAAAACATTTTACAATAAACATTCCAAGTTATCTCATGAAGATGCAGGGTACATCAGAATAGCTAAAATGAAAAACAATGATATCATGAAACGCTGGAAAAGATACAGAGAAACTGGATTACCCATGTGTTGCTGGTAGGGAGATAAAATGGTACAGCCACTCTGGAAAAAATTTTGGCAATTCCTTTCAAAACTAAAAATGGACTTACCATAACCAGCATCTGCATCCTTGGGCATTTATCTCAGAGAAATGAAGACTTATTTTCACATAACAATTGCCCCAAACTGGAAACTACCCATATCTTCAACAAACGACTGGTGAAATAAACTGTGGTATGTCTAACAAATGGAATACTTCCCAGCGATAAAAAGTAACAAATCATTGCTACATGCAGCAACTTGGATGAACCTCAAAGAAACTATGCTGAGTGAAAAGGGCCAATCTCCAAAGGATACATACTACATGGTTTCATTTAGATAACATTTCTGAACTAACATAATTGTAAAGATGGAAAACAGATTAGTGGCTGCCAGGGTTTAAGGATGAGAGGAAGAAATGGGTATAGATAGCTATAAAGAGGCAACACAAAGGAGTCTTGTGGTGATGGTACAGATGAGTATTTTGATTGTGGTGATGGTAGTTATGCAAGGCTACACATGTGATAAAACTGCATATAGCTACACACATGCACACACACAAATGAGTCCATGCATAATTGGTAAAATCCGAATAAACTCTATGGATTGTACCAATGTGAATTTTTTTGCTTTTGATGTTGTACTGTAATTACCTGTTAATAAGAGAGGAGGCTGGGGGAAGGATGCATAGGGCTTCACTAAATATTTCTTTGCAATCTTCTGTGAATCTACAAGTATTTTAAAATAAAAAGTTTTTTTAAATGAATGGGAAATTTAAGAATGCGAAAGTTCTAACACTGTGCTAGGAATATGGTATGTATGTCTGAAATATAATCTAAAGAATCAAAAAAGAAAAATCTACATTATGTTAAAATCACCTGTTCTGTAGCTTTAATTGATGGCCACCGGACTTCAGCCAGAGAGTATGTTCAAAAGTGAGAGGAAAGGAGAAAATTTTAAAAAAAAAAAGAAAAAAAAGAATCTTAGGTGACACCAAACAAAGGAATAGAGATGGTGGAAGGTAACTAACATCTTGTTTTTTGAATATGTATCCCATTCTTAAAAATATTTCAGTATGCACACTCATGTATAATTTATGTATTTGTGACCTCCTATACTAATATATGGTATACAATGTAAAATATACACCCCAAATTTAAAAATATGCAATAATAAAAAAATGAAATTCAAGAACATATATAAAATGCCAGATTTGTCCAAAATTGTGTCTAGAAGAAAAGGGGAAATCAAGGGTTTTATAGTTTTCAATTTTAATTTTCCAGAAACAACATCTCCTTTTATTAGGTAAGTGTATTTTGCTTTCTCAAATTAAATTATATTTTTCTGGAACACTATAAATGAAAGCAGGAGACTGCTTGTAATTAGTAAGGCTATATGATTCTTTTATTGATAAATTTACATAGTAAAGGCTAATTCAATTAGCCTCTAAGTAAATTTCAATAAAATTGAAAATAGAAGTGAAATTGAGAAGATACATGCCAAATAAAGTTAAATCATTTTTTGGTTCACAGTATATTTTGTAAATTGACTTTTCCACACAAAAGCAATTCCACAGTTCTTTACTGGACAAAGAAAGCACATAGCACCATTTCTGCTTTGCTTTGTTTAAAAATAAAAAATGGCTTTAAGACCTTCCTTCTGGTGTGTGGGCTCCAGCTTTTAATACCCAATATCCAATCCCTCTTGAATCTACTAGCCCCAGTATTCCTCCACCTATCTCACTTTAATACTAGGGCACCAACATTTGAAAGTAAGTTAAAATTTGCTCCATTTGTCTTACACTGAGATGTAAGATCCACCAGGTTTATGACCTTGCTCCATTCAAGGCAAAAAGGGAGCTATATTATGTTTACCCAGAGATTAGCTTTTAAGTAATGGATTAGTTTATTTTTATAAATCTTACTTTTAAAATTATTATACAGTAAAATTAATATTTTTAGTGTACAGTTCTATGAATTCTAACACATGTATAAATTTCAAACCACCGCCACACAATCAAGATTCAGAAGCATTCCATCCCTCCCCAAACTCCCTGCGGCTATCCATTTATACCAGTTACCTTCTCCTCCCTCACCCACCCACAGGCCCTAGCAACGCCTCTGTTCTCCATCTCTATAGTTTTATTTATTTAAGAAGGTAAGAGAATATTTTAAGCCTAGATAACAGATGCTAAAGAATGCATTATAGCCTATATAAGAATAACCGGTTGATTTACAAATGGGTCAGTTAGATCTACCCAAATTCTAAACAGCATTTCTAGTCACATAAAATACATTATGAGCACTGTTTTAGAAAGCAAGGCAAAGAAATGTGTTGCTAAGTAGTAAGAATTGTTCCCACTCTCTTCCTAGTTCAAAGCATGAATGTCTTAGAAATGCATACTGTTTTTATTATTATCATCACCAGTGTACTTAGCTTCATATGTAGAGCATCAGTTTTGGCAAAGCAACATTTCCTTTTTCGGATTGACTCCTATGTGTCTGCCTATCTATAACAAACTGATTCATAAACTCTAATATGTTTAGTTCTCTTCTCCAGTATCAGACTATCTTGCTTCCTGCCCCCAAACCCACAATTTCCTGTTCCATATCCCAATTCTTCCATTCATGATTGTTACCACTGCTTCTAGAGGAGAGGGCGTCAACTACCAGTTCACAGGCTGGACCTGGCTGAAAGACATATTTTATAAGTCTAATTAGTGTTTCTAAAATTAGGAAAAAACAAAAGAAAGAAAGAAATTTCCAGCTTCTCTTGAATACTCATCCTATCTAGCAATACAGGGAAACTACTGCCTCAGACAACAATTTATTGGAGTTGAAGTTCCCTGCCTTTAGATGAACCTGGGTTTTTCAGGTTATCACTGTCCCCTCCAATGTCTACAGTCTTGCACCAACTCACTTGACTCATTATCCATTTATCCCCTCTACCATTTTGGTTTATAAATTTCCATTATAAATTCCTTGGGATCAGATAATTCCCAGGTCTTATTCATCAAATGATAACACTATCACATGGTTGGCAACAAAGGGGCACTCAATGCTGAGTGAATGAATAATGTGTCACTTAAAAACAAAACAAGGGCCGGCCAAGTGGCTTGATGGTTAAGAACTGGCTTGGGACGCCAGAGGGCCCCGGTTCGGATCCCACATATGAGGGCCAGTGACACTGCCCTCCACAGCTAAGATGCTGAACAACAGCTCAACCTGGAGCTGGGCTGCTGTGAGTCACCGGCGACGGCCCCCCTTCTGCAGTGGGTTGCCATGGGCTACCGTGTGTAGCCAGCAGCCAGCGTGAGCGGCCAGCAGCCGCAGTGAGAGGCCGTCCAGAAGCCGGCAACTGATCTGCCTCGCCCGGGAAGAGCGCAACGATGGTGCCAACTTGGGCCAGTGAAGCAACGTCCTCCACAACTAGACTGAAGAACAAAAGGAAAGCAACTTGTCTGTTCCCCTTCCCCCAATTCCTCAGCGCTGTTCCCATCCCCCTAATTCCCCAATAAAAATCTTTAAAAAAAACAAAAAAAACCTTTAATCTGTCACTTCTGAGCATCAGATGTCCCAGGATTGGGCTGATGTTTTATAGACACCAGCAGTCAGAGTGCTACTTTTCTCTGGTAGAAAAGCCCGATTAGCACATATTATATTTTATTATGTTATATTATATATTTATTATATTTAAGGAGTCAGGAAACCTAAGCTGTAGATATATCGCTACCTCTAACTAGACACTTGGCTGCAGTTTCTTCATCTACAAGAATGAAGGAATTGAAATATATGATTTTTCCAAGTCATAAACCTTTATGTTCTCATCTCGATGTGCTTCTGGGTTATTTTAATCAGTTCTCGCAACTTGAAAAGTCATCTCTTTTTGCTACTAAAGATCCTTGAAAACCAATTGTGGCAAGGACAGAAAAGGCCCACTTCAGAGTTCAGTGCTGTCCTGGATCCCTGAAGATACCAAAAGGTCAGGCTCAGCATAATCAAGGTTTTGTTTCTGAGATTCTATTCTCATCTTATCCTTACTGTCCTATGTACACTATTTAGATTACTGCTTTCTAGATAGCAAAACCTGTTCTTTCTCAATATTTCCCTTCTTCATGTATCTGTGACACTCAAAGTGTTAATCACAGAACATATTTTAGAGGTTTACAAAATAATTATGCCTACTTTAAATTTTCTAAGCATCTGCCTCAATGTTTTGCCTTCTTTTATTACCTAAGCAATTTTATCACCTTCATGATTATTTCTGTGCTCTTTAAATTCTTCAAAACCACTGGTTTTTCTTAGTTATGCCAAGTTCCCAAAAGTACAAGGCTATAAAAGTGATATGTGCAGTCATAAAGAGGCAAATGAAAATGCAGGAACTCTTCAACTCTTAACTAAAACCCCTAACAAAAACAGCAGTTGACTACAGATATAAAAAGTAAGCTATTTTTACAAATTCCTGGAGAACAAAGTTAAAATTCCACAGAACAAACAGTTATTCAAAAGAACAAATCAGTGTAAATAAAACTCCCACGGCACAATTTTGATCTTCCTCCCATTGGGGAACAGTTGGGGCTAAAAGAAGATATAATTATAATGGCTCCTGAATGCCATTCTCTGGAATGGTGCTTTATCAATCAATCTTATATCACACTTGAGAAAGTTCTAATTTACCTTATTAGTAATTTAGTTTCCACAGCCTCTTAAATCTTGATTTCTCTACTGAGGCTTTCCTATGTTAAGTAACGCATCAATTAGTCCTTGGTGATATGTACAGTCCCAGTACACAGTAAAAAGCAAGACACATAAAAAGCAACAAGGTGCTAATTTGATGCATTCACAAATTATTTACAGGCAGAGATTTATCCATAGAGTAGGAGTGAGAACCCAGAACATTCAGAGACAAATCTGTCTAATGCAAAGCAATGATCTCTCAACCATTTTGGCCTCAGACCAACTAATGAAAAGTACTATTATCATTTCATCAGTAGTGGCTCACTAGTGGTTTGAGGAGGTAAAAAGGGTTCCTTACAGGGTGTCGGGGTGGACAGGGGTTGTCTAGGATTTCAGGTGAGTAATTCAGTTGTGAATCCCTCCCTCCTGGCAACTACCCAAATATTATATCACTCTTACACTTCCCTCACCACACACCTATCCCTGACATTTACCCTGATGGGAATCCCCAATCTAGTAGTGGGAAGATGAGAGAAAAGTTTAGTAATGATGTTTAAATTCATCATTACTACCAGAATGAAGAATGCTGTTATATTCCTGATGTTGGTAATTTTACTATTTCCTAATTGTTAGGAAAGTTAAAAAAAAAAAAAAAACCCTTAGAAAACCCTCAGGGGCATGTATTTACTTAAGCAGAAAAAGTGGAAATTTTGTAGAACGTACGCCCAATTTCTTACTGGATAAACTTCAAACTCTTTCTCACAACAATTAAAGGAAATCTTACTAATTTGGTCACAACCTTTCTTTCAGCACCATTTCCCAAATTCAGTCCCCACAATCTACTGCTTCAGGCACTTGGAACATCATAGGCACTGTGCTATATTTTGCTTTTTTAGTGCATTTTCACTGGTATTGTGCATTCTGAAATTCCACTTATCTATTTCATAGAATCTTATAATTCAACAAAGTCAAATATTTGCAATGCAAAGCCTGATTCCTACAAGCAGTTAAACCCAGCAACCCTGAGCTCCCGAAAATGTGCATCTCTTCCATTCCTTGTGGGCTGGACTCTGCATTATAGCCGGCCCTTAGCACTCTGTCACGTAGCTGACTTACTGTGTGAATGAATTAACCCTATTCCTTTTACAAAAGGGTTAAATGAGGACTCTTTGTATAAGAGTAAAGGCTAGAAATGGATGAGAAAGCATGGAGCTAGAAATCTCAATCCCAGGAAAGAAAAAAGGAAAATGTGAACCACAGGTTTCTCCTGTCTTCACTAGCCAGACTTTTTAAAAATGTGCATCTATGTATTAGGTTAAGTACCAACAGACCCCTAGACTGAATTTTGTCTGCCATTCTACAACAATGCTATTGGATGGGCTGCCTCTCCCAGCTCACTGCAAAGTACTGATGAATTATGATTACTCCAATGTAGTCCTTCTGGCTGAAGCACATTTTAGTGGAACAGAAAACTTACCTTGGGTCATCTCCCATAGAATGATTTCCACTAAATTAAATAATACGCTTTCCTTCAACATCACACACTGTCAAAAGAATTCATAAATGTAAAATAAACCTAACAGTGTAGTTAATAGTTTAAATACACTACCTGCAAGAGTAACGATTCCCCTGGGTTGAGGCTCAAACCGCAAATATTTGTTACAAAAGTCGGCAGATTCAAGGGCCAAAAACAAAACATTGCCCAAAAAGTAGCCCGCTGTTTGGCCCACTGAATTGCAAGTAGAAGCATAACCCACGTTTTCTCGGGATAACATAGTTAACGCCCAGCCATCCACAGCGATGTCCTGAGTGGCGGCCAGAAATTCAAACAAAAAGAATGTCACAGTGAGAGCAACCACATCGGGGGTTCTGCCATCAGTGTTCCCGAGCATATGGTCCACCTGAGTGGATAAATACATCATGAAGAGTCCCAGTATATACTGTGTAGGGACAAGCCAAGATTTGCGACGACCGAAGTTCCTAAAGTAAACCGCATCTACCAGTGGGGCCCAGAGCAATTTGAGACTGAAGGGCCAAAAGACAAAACTGAAAAAAGCTTGATCTGTATAGCTAACATTTTTGCTCTGCAAAATGAGTGGGATGCTTCCTGCCAGGCCCAGTGGAATGCCCTGAAGCACATAAAGAAAAAGCAACAGCAAAATGCTGCTTAATTCGGCCCGGCAGCTCCGTGGGAGTTTTGAGAGATCACCAGTATCCAGCAGAAGAGCTTCTCTGTCCCCTTCTCCGCCCACCAAGTTCAGATGGCTGTCATCCCAGTCGCCCGGCGGCAGAAGGCCACTCTTCATATCCAGAGAGTGACTGTAAGTCCCTGGCCGTCGTTGCCGACTGTTGTCCTTGTGGGAGACGGTGGGTGACATATCAGAGACGCTGCACAGCCCCGTCTGAGGGGGGTCGAGGCTGAGTGTTTTGGATCCGTCTAGTCCCAGGTCCAGGGCTGTCGCTCTGGACCAGGGTCTCGATGGTTCGAGAAGGTGGGCAGGGCGCGGGGTGACCAGAGCACTTCTTACTGCGGCCCGGAAAGCTGAAGCCGGGAGCCAGTCCCCTGGCTGGAGGCCCAGGCGATGCCCAGGTAGTTGCCTCTTGGAGCAGCGTCAAGGAGCCTAAAGGAGCCCCCCGGGCAGCCGCGCCGGGCTCGGGGCTGGAGAAGGGGGCCGTGGTGCTGCTATGGAAACTGGCGCTTAACTGTGGCCAAACCGTACGGCCGGTCTCCAGACCGACCTCCAGCTCCCGCCGCCACCCGTGCAGCAGACAGCACTTTCTCCACAGGACTCCAGCTATATAGCAGATAACTTCCTGCGTCGCGCTTCAGGAAGTGGTCCTTGTCTCAAATGAGTCCTGTCCCTAGAGCAAGGCAAGCAGGACACACTCCCGTGGCCGACCTGAGAAACAACTCTTGAGTAGGAACCCGCAACTCTCGCGACCCGGACCTCGTAGGAGGGTTAACGCGAGCGCACAGAGCGGGCGGGCCGGGGCGCCGCGAGAGCTCCGGCTCTGTGAGCGCATGCGGCAGTCTGGAGAGCGTGGGCTTATGCCATTGGGCCGGTGGGGCCACGTGAGGGCGGGCGGAGCCAGGCCTGCGCCAGTAGGCGGTGCAAATACCGTGCCTGTGAAGCTGCGGAGGCCCAGCGAGGCTCGTCTTTAGGACGGAGAAAGGCAATGCCAAACCCCGGCTTATTGTGTGATGCCGCCGCTTTCGTGGGCCGGGCAGAAACCGGGAAGAGAAGGATTGAAGTTTACAGAATTTCTTATCCGCAGGCACGGGTGCTTTGTGCGCTAAAAAGGGTACAAAAAAGGCCTGCTTAAATGGTGAACAGGATGCCTTACAGTATCCATTTATAGAATGAATGAAACGGATCAGAGGTGTTAGGTTTCTCTGCAGTCCATTTTTCCAGTGTGGTGGAAAGACATGTAGAGGAACTGGGGTCTAGGTGACCCCATCCACTATTTTGGATGGGTTGGAATTATAAAACTTGTCACATATCTCTATTTTTGAGCTACTGTAAAAGTTCTTGTAAGATCCAAATAATGACATTTTATTTCATGTCAACTTAATGTGTATTCATTATTGAAATGATAAGAGAAAATAACCTTAGGGAACGAATAGCATTATTTGTAATATAAATTGATTCATTTGAAATATGGTGTTGGAGGAGAGGTTTATGGCTGGCTACCTGGACCAAGTGAAAGATGAAAAAGTGGGCCTCAGAGCAAATTAAGCCTGAAACATGGCTGGAATCAAAAATGACAAAACTGAAGCTGTCCTACTTAAGGCACATCATGAGAAGGCAGAGTCCGTTTCATTCATTCTAGAAAAGATAATAATGGTGGGGAAAATAGAAGGCAGCAGGAAAAGAAGACTAAATATGACATGGGTTGACTCCATAAATGAGTAGGCATGAGTCTATAGGAACTGAGCAGGGCTGTTGAGGATGAGACATTGTAGACATCGCTCATTCCTAGGGTTCCCAGGAGTTGGTGCCAACTTCTGGCACATAATACACACATAAAAAATACATTACCTATAAAAAGTTTTATATATTATATATTGGAAAACTACATACTGAAAACAAAAAACCTATACTTAAAAGTTAAACATACTAATCCTGACATCACTTAAGAGATAAATTGTGTTCTTGCTGGCCTTTCCCAAATTTGAATGTTGAAATAACTGTTCTCCATCTCAAAATTATTGAGAAAAAAAAGTTGAAGATGAACATTAAAATTTGAATACAAAAAGTTATACACTTACTAAGTGTAACCTAGTGTTTCGATAGGAAACCAAACTATACAGACACTACATTCCAGAAACGTAATTTTATGCAATGTCTCAGAAAAGTTTTTGCAGCTCTTAGGGAATGGTAGTTCTTAGGGGAAGTTCCATTTGTGGACATCAAAGGTCTATGAGCTTGCTGAATTTTTTTTTTAAGTACATATGCATTGTAAGTTATATGCAAATACTTGTTGAAACTTTAATACTAAGCTATGTAAGTATGTAAGTGGAAATCATTTCAAGACTAATTTTACAACATAAATGACAAATTCTCATTCCTAGCATCTCTATCCATTTAGATTTAACTTATGTATTGCAAAGTAGCTTTTTTGTTGCTCTTTGTCGTACCCCTAAGATTTTGCTATGGTCATGATCAAATTCTATTCCATATTTATATCGTTAGAGAATTTCTTCCATTATTTTTGAAAAGTGGACGTATAGGTAAACTGAATAGTTGCTTGTCCAAAAATTATTGTTGTTGACGTTTAGCTTCTAATATTCTGATAGGAAAGACATATTCACCTGATTTTTGTTTCTTTTGTAAGTAGCTTATTTTTTTCTGTCTGGTGCTTGTAAGGTTTTTTCCTTAATTTATAGATGTGCCTTTTTAAAAAAAATCTTAAACCTTCCTGGGTATATTCATTATCTATTGCTGGGTTACATATTACTCCAAAACTTAGCACCTTAACAACAAACATTTTATCTCAGTTGCTATTGGTTAGGAATTCAGAAATGGCTCAGCTGGATGTTCCAGTCCAGTATTCTTTCATGAGGTTACGGTGAAGATGTCAGCTGGAGTTTCAAGTAATCTGAACGCTTGACTGGAACTGGAAGATCCACTTCCAAGATAGCACACTCACATGGCTGTTGGCAGAAGGCCTCAGTTCCTTCCTATGTGAGTCTCTCTGTAGAGCTGCTTAAGTGTCTTTCTGATATGGCAGCTGCCTTCCCCCATAGCAAGTGATCTAAGAGAAAAAGCAAGGATAAAGTAACGATGCTTTTACGATACAGTCTCAAAAGTCACATACTGTCATTTCTTCCATATTCTACTAATCAGAAGCAAATTACAAAGTCCAGCCTACAATCAAGGAAAGGAGAATAAAGTTCCAACTCTTCAAGGAATATCAAAGAATTTGTAGGCATATTTTAAAAGACTTATTAAAATACAGCTAACATACATATTATATTAGTTTCAGGTGTACACCATAGTAATTCAACATTTATATACCTAAAGAAGTGATCACCATGTTAAGTCCAACAACCATCTGACACTGTGCCACACTATCACAATATTATTGACTATATTCCCTATGCTGTACATTACATCCCCATGACTTATTTGTTTTATATTTGGAAATTCAAACCTCATATTCCCCTTCATCTTCCTCCCCTTTTAAATTTTTTCAATTACAGTTGACATTCAATATTATTATTATTTTTATTTTTTATTTTTTTTAAGCTGAGCCATCCTGCCACCTGTTGGCAGTTCAGCTCGGGCCTAGCATCGAACTACTGTTGCTCAGAGCTCAAACTCTTGAGCAAGCTCTTAACCAACTGAGCCACTCAGCCGGCCCAGAGCTCAAACTCTTGAGCGAGCTCTTAACCAACTGAGCCACTCGGCCAGCCCTGACATTCAATATTATTTTATATTTATATTAATTTGAGGTGCACAGCATGTTGTTAGACATTTATATAATTTAAGAAATGATCCCCCTGACTAGTCTAGTACTGACCTGAGGTATGTAGTACTTTTTCTAGGATAAGTCATAAACTTCATTATCCCACCTGGTACCTCATTGCTGAATATCACTATGGTCACCTTTAAAGTACTCCCCTTGGGAAGCTATGCACCAATGCCAGAGCCTAGTCCACCCTTCAAAGCGATTTTGGAACTCTGTCTGGAATTGCATTGGTGCTGTCGTCGTGTTACCCTTCATGTCCTGAATGTCATCAAAATGTCTTCTTTTCAATATTTCCTTTATCCTCAGGTAAAGAAAGAAGTCATTGGGGGCCAGATCAGGTGAGTAGGGAGGGTGTTCCAGTACAGTTATTTGTTTACTGGTTAAAAACTCCCTCACAGACAGTGCCATGTGAGCTGGTGCATTGTTGTGATGCAAGAGCCATGAATTGTTGGCAAAAAGTTCAGGTCATCTAACTTTTTCACACAGCCCTTTCAGCATTTACAAATAGTAAACTTGGTTACTTGTTTGTCCAATTGGTACAAATTCATAATGAATAATCCCTCTGATATCAGAAAAGGTTAACAACATCGTTTTGACTCTTGATTTGAACTGATGGAAATATTTTGGCCATGGGGAATTGGCAGACTTCCGTTGGGCACTTTGACACTGTGTTTCAGGGTCGTATTGGCACACCCATGTTTTATCACCAGTGATAACATGGCCCAAAACATTGTCATGCTTCTCCAAAAGGTCTTGGCAAATCTTGACTCTCCTTTGTTTTTGTTCATTTTAGAGCTCCCTCAGGACCATTTTTGCACACACCAAACGTCCCTGATTTCACTTCCACTCTTGCCAAGTTTAATAAGAAATTTAATGTTTGTTTGTTGCTCTAATTCAAGCTCAGACATTCTTGTCATGGCAAATGAAAGCACTCAACAATAATGAATGCCATTCATCAAGACACTGCCACACATCAACACAAAAACAGCTGTGGCACTGATACACCAAGGTTATGAAACCTTACTGAACTGTTTGTATAGTGCTGCCAATGTAAGCGCACTGTAAGGCAAGTTCTCGAACTTAATTGCCAGACCTCATACTTAGCACTTTTTCTAGGATGAGGTCACAAATTCAATTGTCAGACCTGTACATAATGTATACTCCACATCCAAACTCTCAAGGCTTTTTAGGGGAGAAATAAAAAAACTGATGTTGTTTTCCCTGGACCTGATGTGGCAGTTTTACATTCCTTATCACTTCTTGCTTTGAGAGGTGTGGCCAGTGTCCCTTGCCTTGAATCTAGGTGCTATGACTGAACAATACAATACAGCTGAGATGATGCTGGATTAATTCCCAGGCACAGGTCTTAAGAAACTGGTAGTTTCCATTTCCTGTCTTTTGAGACAGTCACTCCTGGAACTGAGGCCCATGTACCTAAGGAAAGACTACCTGGAAAGGAACAAAGGCCTGTGACTCAGTGCTGTCTGAGTTCCCAGTCAATGGCACCAGCCATGTGCCCACCATCTGGTAAGTGAAACCGCCACCTCCACAGTGAGCTACCGTTGCTGACACCACATGAAACAGAGACAAGTCTTCACCGTTAAGCCATGCCCAGATGGCTGTTCTCTGCTCAGACCTACCTCATGGTAGTCTTCTTGTGAGACAGACTGAGATGCTCCCCCACCAGGGCCTCAGTGTACCTTAGCAAATGTGGAACCGTCGCTACCACTATGAAATCAAGACTGATCCTGTGGGAACTTCAGCCAGTACTGTCATGAACAGCTGTTCTCTTTGTGTAGTCAGTGCCCCTTACTCACTTCTGTTAAATATCCTTCTCCCTTTCCTTTGGGAAACTGGTCTTCCCTAATTGATGTGTTCTGGTGAAGCTGGTGAAACTGCCAAACACAAACCCCTCCTGGTGGGAGCCATGATCCCTTCTTGCCCTCAATTGCCCCACCCTGTACATTCCCCATCTTCCATTGCCCACACGTGAATAACCATTTGGATGAACATATGGTCCATGCTTGGCCTATCAGAGTCCATTGTATGGATTTGTTAAAATTTACCAACCAGTCTCATACTGATGATACTGATATGACCATTTAGGTTCTTTATAGTTTGATGTTTTGTTTTCCCAATACCCTCCCACCCCAATACACATACACACATACATACATATGTATTTTAGAAGTAAATTTTCTGGGTGAATATGTATATTTAAAATCTGATAATATTGCTAAATAGCCCTCCAAAAAGTTCTGTATCAACTTACACTGTTTGATTATTTTCATTTGTTTGTACCTCATCAACCCTTTGTATTTTAAGCTTGTCAGTTTACATTAATATGACAAGTACAAAAATGTGATGTTATTTTAATTTTAATTTTTAATGGTAAAAACATATTCATGTTTATGATATATATATATATAATTTTTTTCTTTTTCCTTTTATTTGAGGTTGAAGCTCTCAAAAATAAGATACAAATTAGAACAAAGAAAATTACTTGTAACATATTATTGTTATTAATATTAATGCATTTGGAAGCTCGTGGAATTTTCCTTCGTTCTTGGAGTTCAAAATTTTCACCAGGATGTATGAAGGTATGCGCATGTAAGTTTTTCTGTCAATCTATTCAACATTTATTAAGACTTTTTGAACAAAGTTCTAAATCTTTCCTGAATTTAGGGAAATTTTCTTCTATAATATATTTGATTTTTCATTTCTTTCTTTCCTCTTCATTGACTCCTTCTGGAAATAGTAAACTTTTAGTTTGTTTACTAGATTTATCTCTTAAGTTTTCTCTCATAACTTTCCCCTTTCTTTTTGCTCTATGTTATTGGAAACTCCCAAACTAGATCCCTCAAAAACAACTTGGAATTGTACAGTTAAAATGTGTGTATTTCTCCAAGGGTTAGTGGAGGGAGGGATGAATAAGTGGAACACAGAGCATGTTTAGGGGAGTAAAATGACTGTGTATGACACGATAATGACTAGAATAGCAGTTACATCTCATTATATATTTGTCCAAACTCATAGCATGTACAATACCAAGAGTCATCCCAATTGTAAACTATGAACTTGGGTGATTATGATGTGTCAATGTAGGTTCATCAGTTGTCACAAATGTACCACTCTGTGGGGGATGTTAATAGTGAGGGAGGCTATGCATGAGTGGAGATGGGGGGCAATATGGGAAATCTCTGTACTTTCTACTCAGTTGTGCTGTGAACCTAAAACTGCTTTAAAAAAATAAGTCAATTTAAAAAAAATCTGTACATTTCAAAATAGGTAAATTTTATCTCATTAAAAAAAGGGACTGTAAAAAAACGATTTGTCTGGGGGTTGGGGTGATTAAGAATGGCAGATTATCAGGCTGGCCAAGTGGCTCAGCTGGTTAAGCGCTTGCTTGGGAGTGTCAGCTCTGAACAGCAGGGCTGTGGTTCGGATCCCACATTGAGGACCAGTGACGCTTTCCCTCTACAGCTAAGATGATGAACAACAGCTCGACCTGGAGCTGGGCTGCTGTGAGTCGCCAGCTACAGCATAGGCTGCAGAGGGCTGCAGTGGGCTGTCGTGAGCTACATGAGTGGCTGGCAGCCAGCGTGAGCAGGCAGCCGGGAGCCACTGTGAGCGGCCGACCAATGACTGGTGACCAGTCTGCCTCATCCGGGAAGAGCACAATGATCATACCAACATGGGCCAGTGAAGCGAAGTCCTCCACAACTAGACTGAAGAACAAAAAAACAGCAATTTGTCTACCTGTCTGATCCCCTTCCCCAATTCCCCAATAAAATCTTTAAAAAAAAAAGAATGGCAGATTATCAATGACTATTGATGTGTGGTGATATTGGGAGTTTATTATACCATTCTATTTATTTTTATACATGTTCAAATTCTTTATAATGAAAAATAAGAAAAAACTAAACAAACAAAAAATAAATTGGTGAGCAGCCATTTTTAGTTCTGCTATTCAGTCTGTTTCAGAAAGCAAAAAGCAAAAGAGAGAGACAGAATTTTATTGGAAGGTTATTGATGGCCTCCCAGAATCAGTGGAAGGCTGGAAGACCTACTTTAGCAAAAAACACAGAAGCCAGTGCAGCTCAAGGACTGACAGCTGGAGTTACATGTATGGATTTACAGGAAATTTCCCAAGAAATCGCTCCACTGCCAGGCCTGTGATCTTTGAGCTTCAAGATTGTTCCCGAGCTCTGTTACAAGAATTAATACCACCATCTAGTGGCCCCTTCCTAAACCTACAAGTGGTTGCAGATTTCTTCACTGGTTTTCCAGGTCACTATCATCTAAATTATATCTTCTATATATTCCTCAGAATTTTTAATTGCTTTTTTAGGTGGAGGAGAGTCAGGTTTATTGAGGTATAATTTATATACAGTAAAATTTTAGTGTACATTTCTATGAGTTTTGACAAACATAAATCATTTTGACAAATAGTTGTATAACCACAACAATTAAGATATAACAATTTCGTCACTCCAAAAAATTCCTTCGTGCTCATTTAAAGTCAGCCTCTCCATCCATTCCCTGGCCCCTGGCAACCACTGATATGTTTTTCTCTCTATGTAGTTTTGCCTTTTCCAAAATGTCATATAAATGAAATCATACACTATTTGAGCCTGGCTTCTTTCAGTGAGCATAATACATTTAGATTTATCCATGTTGTCATCTACCTGTATTGATAATTCTCCCCTCTCTACTACAACCCTTAGGTTTTGGGTTTGTTTTTGGGTTTTTTTGGCTGAGTAGTATTTCATCATATGGGTGTACAAATGTGTTTATCCATTCACCCGTTCAAGGACATGTGGATTATTTCCAGCCTTTGGTGATTATGAATAAAGCCACTATAAACACTTGTGTACAGGTTTAAACAAGTTTTCATTAATCTTGGGCAATGACCTAGGATAGGATTGCTGAGCTTGTGTGTGTCTATTTAACTGTATAAGAAATTGCCAAAACATTTTCCAAAATGATTGTGCCAATTTGCACGCCTACCAACGTTTTTCTCTGTTTATGACATCCCACCTGGTTTTCCAATATTGCTATATTTTTTAATTTAAAAATTAAAATATTTTCTTCTGTCATTTTATGGGATTGCAAAAGGTTGGGAAAATGGCACCAAAATATTTTAAGTAGCATATCATATTTATTAACTAGTTGTACTGCCTAATTTGTAAATTTTAACTTGATTGGGATATAGGTGTTTTTTGTTTTAGTTTACTATAATATACTCCATATACTTTAGAGAGTAACATACCTGTTCTTTTGCTGTAAAAATGTCCCCATCTCATCAAGTTCTAATGTATGTGGTTTTAAAAATAAGAGCAGAGTAAAATAAATCAGTCAGAGAAAGACAAATACCATATGATCTCACTTATACGTGGATTCTAAAATACTGAATAAATGAGAAATGTAAACAGAAATAGTCTTAGAGACACAGAGAAAAAACTGAGGGTTGCTAGTTTGGGAGGGGGTGGGGATGAAGGAGAAGGGGAAAGGATGAGACAATACAAATTGGTAACTACAAAAATAAAACAAAAAAAAACAAAAAAAACACAAATTGGTAACTACAATATGGCCTCAAGGATAGAAAAGACAGTGTGGGGAATATAATCAATAATGTAAATATTTTTTAAGGGGCCAGATGGACTCATGTCTTCTTAGGGAGACCACTTCATAGTCGGTGTAGAGGCCTGACCACTGCACTGTATTTCTGAAGCTGATGTTGAATAATAATGTATGTCAACTATAATTATATATACATATAGTCACGGGACGTGGAGTAGAGCGTGGGAATGGAGTCAATGGAATTGTAATAGATAAGCATGATATCGGGGGTGGGAGGGCAGTAGATGGGGGAGGGGGGTTGTTTCTGTGTGCAGGGTGAAAAGGGTAACTATTGCATTGTTCTGTACACCTGAAACTAACAATAAAAAAAAATAAGGGCAGAATATATATATATATATATATATATATATATATATATATATATATATATGCTTTATTAAATCATTTGACAACCATATATTAGATACACACAATGTGCTCGGCACTGGAATATATTCTGAAAATAATACTTTGTATGGTGCTTTATCATTTACAAAGTGATTTAATATATATTATTTAATTCTATATAAACAAGTTAAAAGAAAAGAAACACAATCACCCACAAGCAAACATTCTTTTCATGTATGTATTGTAGCCAATTAAAGGGCAGAGAGAATTATGAGAGTAACCGACAGAAGGACAGGCAAAAGACCACGTGTTTAATTTGCTAAGGGATGGAGAAAGTTGAAAAAAGAGGTAACAAATGTGTAAATAAGGGGCTGGGAAGAAAAGAAAAAATGGACATTCAAAGAGCACAGTCACACATCACATAATGACATTTAGGTCAATGATGAACTGCATAACTGGCAGTGGTCCCATAAGATTATAATGGAGCTAAAAAATTCCTATTACTTAGTGACACTAGGAGTCATGACATGGTAGTGCAATGCATTACACAAATACTTACCATTGTGTTACAACTGCCTACAGTATTCAGTACAGTGACATGCTGTACAGGTTTGTAGCTAGGAGCTGTAAGGGAACAGAATTTGTCACTCAAAATATGTCTTTGGCATAATGATTATTTTTGGTTGGTTAATTTTAAGAAACAGCAGACATGGGAGAAGCTCTGAAAACCAAGTTACCCTCTGGGAAATCTCTAGTTGTAAAGGTATCTCCCTTGTTGTACCAGGAAGTGGGGGGAGACCTTATCTCTAGAAACTCTTATCTGTGCAAAAAGCAATGACTTAAATCTACCTAACAACTTACCCTTGTTTACTGTGCTTTTTTTGGTAACCTCTCATAACTGACTCCCTCCATCCCCAACATCCTCTTTTGTCTTCAGCTAATGGTAGCTTCATGAGTTACTCAGTTTTCCTGGGTTTCTCCCATATATACAGGAGGTATACATGTTATTAAACTTTGTTTTTCTCCTGCTAATTTGTCTTTTTCACAGGGATGTCTCAGACAAGAACCCACAAGGGTAGAGGGAAAATTATTTTTCCTCTCTTACAGAGCAATAGGCTAGATGCCATTTTGGGCCTGTGATTTTCTATTTAATACATGTTTGCCCCACCTTGAAATTCCCTTGGTTATCTTTACAATGCACTTTCACATTTTTACTAGTCTTTTGAAATAGTGATTGACTTGTTACCTATCTTTTCCTAGAGGTTGTCATTCCCAGAGAAGGAATTTTACTTTGGGCAACTAACACCACCACTAGAGAAATAAATCTTAGGTAAATTAGGAGGATTGGAAAGGCAAACTTTGTGAAGTCTCTTCTTTTAGGAAAAGCATCTAGTTTTATAACAGTCTCTAAGTAACGTCCGGCCAGGCTGCTTTCTTCTACCCACTTCATATTTGTGGTTATCTTGGTTGAATTGAGGCTCTGAAAGTAGAGCTGATTAGTAAGAAGATGTTGAACTTTAAAAACATCAAGCTATTGGTTATGTAGGGGTTCAAAATAAGCCACACAAAGATGTGCCTCAGTGACATGTGGGTTATTTTGAGCTAAAGGCAATGGACACCCTGCAGGCTCAAGAGAAACTTCTGCTGTCTCTAGAAGAATTTAAATCAGGAGCCTGACCCACGAGAATTAAAACCAGAGTTGGCTTTTTACTTATCTACGTGGTAGGGCAAACTAATAATTGCCGAACACGTGCTCTCCCTGCAATTGCCTTCTGAAGCCCTTAAGGCACCTCATCCCTAGCTCAGAAGGTCTTATAGACCCATTTTCCCTTTCTGTCTCTGAGCCTTCTCATGCATGTGGGCTCTCTGACACTCTCATGTATGCGGGGTTCCCATATATACGTATGTATTAAACTTGTTTGTTTTCTCTTATTAATCTGTCTCAGACATTATATGAAGATAAGTGATTTTTAATATATGAAAACAGCTTAAATTCCTAAGTTGAAAAATTCTATGTAAAGTTTATCATTACTTATACAAGAACAGAAAGCATACTACATTTCAAAACATGGAGAGTTTCATTTTCTTCACTACCATTATAAGGTATTTTATGACTTACCATCTTTCATTCTTATATTTTCTGTTTTTAATATCCAAACACTCCAATAGCAGCATTAGTCACAATAGCCAAGGGGTAGAAATAACCCAAATGTCCATGGATAGCTGAATGGATAAACAAATGTGTTATATTATATATATGATAAAATAAACATATATAATAATATTCTATTTTATATTTATATAAATAGAACATTATTCAGCCTTAAAAAGGAAGGAAATCCTGTCACATGCAACAACACGGATGAATCTTGAGCACATTATGCTAAGATGCTAAGTGAAATAAGTCAGTCACGAAAAGACAAATACTGTATGATTTCACTTACATGAGGTGTCTAAAATAGTTATATTCATAGAAACATAAAATGGAATGTTGGTTTCCAGAGGCTGAGAGGAGAGGGAAATGGTGCTACACACCTCACTACTGAATATCACTACAGTCACCTTCGAAGTACTCCCCTTGGGAAGCTATGCACTGACGCCAGTGCCTGGTCCACCCATCAAAGCAATTTTGGAACTGTTTCTGGAATGGCCATCAGTGCTGTCGTCGTATTACCTTTGATGTCCTGAATGTCATAAAAATGTGTTCCTTTCAATATTTCCTTTATCTTCGGGTAAAGGAAGAAGTCATTGGGGGCCAGATCAGGTGAGTGGGGAGGGTGTTCCAATACAGTTATTTGTTTACTGGCTAAAAATTCCCGCACAGACAGTGCCATGTGAGCTGGTGCATTGTTGTGATGCAAGAGCCATGAATTGTTGGCAAAAAGTTCAGGTTGTCTAACTTTTTCATGCAGCCTTTTCAGTACTTCCAAAGAGTAAACTTGGTTAACTGTTTGTCCAGTTGAAACAAATTCATAATGAATAATCCCTCAGATATCAAAAAAGGTTAGTAACGTCATTGCAATTTAATTGTCAGATCTCGTGTGTGTGTGTGTGTGTGTGTGTGTGTGTGTGTGTGTGTGTGTAATCTCCAGTGAATTTATGCCATGAAGTTTGTCAAGGATAACCAATTCAAAAATCCATAAAAATCATAGCACTGAAAACAGATGGAAGAAACAGTGGTAACAGGGCCATTGCTCTGCTTTAAATTGTTCCTGTTGATACTTGTGGTTTCAAAGATTGCTTGGCAAAGTATATATTGAATGTTTAATAAGCAATAAAAAGGCTAGAGCTAGTTGGCCTGTTTTGAATCTCAGTCTGTGGTTTACAGCCTGTATAACCTTATGCTAGTTAATTTCTCTTCCAGTTTTCTCAATCATAAAAGAGTGACAAGGGGATAATAATAGTACACATCTCATAGAACTGCTGTGAGAAAATGAGTTAATATACGTAAAGAATTTAGAATTGTACCTTGGCACATAAAATGCTATATAACTTTTACTACTACCACCACCACTACCATCACCAGTATTATTATTAAGGGTTTTTTGGTCACTCGTGTTAGAAACTTTTCAAAGATAAGATACCAAAAGTTATATCCTTCTTTTTCCTAGAAATGAAGGCACAGGATTTGGCTGAATCAGTTCTCACCAGGAGGATGTAAGTTTGGCTCTAAGAAAAGGTGACCCAAATTTGAGACCACAATGGGGACAGAGATCACAGAGGGGTAATCAATAAAAATATAATAATGATAATAACATTCAGTGGTCTGCTTTAATAAAATATGACATTAAAAAATATGAATGTATCATATATGGAACATGAGTGGTTATTTGTATTACATGGTACTTATTGCTTTGTGAGAAAATTAATTATAAGATTTTTAAATGGTGAGAATTTATGGTACATTTGATTTTTTAAAATTTTGGAGTGATTTCAAACTTAAAGTGGCAGTAACAGTACAAAGAACTCCCATATACCCTTCACTTACAGAGGGGATTCAAGTTTTGCCAGCCATCCCAATTACATCCTTTATACCAGAAGGTTTCAATCCAGGAGCATGTATTTCACTCAATTGTCATATCTCTTTATTGTCCTTCAATCTAGAACAGTTCCTTAGTCACCCCCTGACCTTCATTTTTTAAGATTACTGTGGATAATTGTATTTTCCAAGCATTGCACCACATTTCCAGTTCCACATGCTCTTCTAGAACCCTCTCCTTGAATCTGGACAGGCCTGTGACTCATCCCATGAATAAAATGAAAGGACATAAACCTGTATGACTTCCAAGGCTAGATTATAAAAGTCCATACAAGTCCATACAGCGCTTAGTGCTCTCTCTCTCTCTCTCTCTGTCTCTCTCCCTCTCTCTCTCCCCCCATGAGGTTCTGAACTGACATATAAGAAATCTTATTACCCTGAACTTGTGGTGATGGAGACCACACAGAGGTGGAGATGCCAGATGGGCTGCAGCTATTCCAACTCTCAGCTATTTCAGTCTCCGAGCTCAAGTGTCAGAGATGTGAGTGGGAAAGCCTTCAGATAATTCTATTGGGTTGTCGGAAAAGTCATGACGTATTTTGTCTATGTTTTTCAAAGGTCATTTATTTATATAAAGAACAAAGATCAATCAATGATATATTGCCCGTTTTGTTCG
>NW_017731366.1:4966142-5008773 GCF_001890085.2 Hipposideros armiger | reverse complement strand
TTTATGGAAGTAAAACAGTAAAATATGGCAAAAATGCACAGTTTGGTCTTCCATCTTCAACTTGTTGTAAAATCTCCAAAACTCAGCCAAATCGCTCAATTTTTTTTAGAATGAAGCTAGAACTGTCAGCTGTCAAATGACATATATGCGAATGACTCTAGTACTTCCAAAAATGAACTAGTGCCATCTGTTGCAAACATGCGTCATGATTTTTCCGACAACCAAATAGTTCCCGCCCTTTGAGTCCCTCTAGCTGAGGTTTAGATGAGCCAGGCTCTGAGCTACAGTAGATGACACATTAGAACAGAGAAGAGCTGCCCCTGCGAAGCCTTGTCCAAATCACAGTGAAATAAAAAGTGTTGTTTTAAGCCACTAGGTTTTAGGGTGTTTGTTACAAAGCAATAGATAACTGGAACAACTAAAGACCTGTTATTTTGTGGAATGTGCCTCCATGTAGGTTTGCCTGATATTTACTCATGATTAGGTTTTATATTTTAGGCAAAACACCACTGAGTAACACTGTGCTCGGCCCACTGTATCCATCAGATGACAGATAATGTTGATTTGTTCCATTACTGTTGATGTTAACTTCCATCCCTTGAGTAAGGAGGTGTCTTCAGGTTTCTCCACTGTAAAGTTACTCTGTTTTCTTGAATAATTAATAATTATTTTGTAGGGAGAGACTTTGAGACAATGTAAATGAAACCTGTTCTTGATGCAACTTTTTCATCCATGAATTTTACCCTCTGTTGATGTTTCTTGTCTGAATTTATTATTTCTGTAATGGTTGCAAAGTGATAATTTTTTAAATTTAATTATTTCTTTGACCTTTATTAGTTGACATTCTATTTTAAGGATGGGGTTTTTCTCCATTTAATCATTCATTTATTTATATAATCATAGACTGATGGAATCAGTAGATACAATCTGTTTACCATCGCTATTTATTTTGACATATTGTCCAAGATTTGGCCAGTAAAAGTCCTCTCGAACTGAATCCTGTGTCTCTCTGATATGTCCCCATTATTCTCTGGGCACTTCCTTACTTCCTGGCACAAAAAGATATTCCTGGTTACCTTGTCCTTGCCTGAATCTTAAAATCAGTCATTTCTCCAAGAAGACCTGGTTCTCTTGCTGGAGAGTGGTATGTAGAAACCAGTATCTGTCAGTTGGTTAAGAGCTCGCTCAAGAGTGTGAGCTCTGAGCAACAGCGGTTCGAGTCCCAGCCTGAACTGAGCTGCCAACAGGTGGCAGGATGGCTCAGCTAAACAAACAAACAAACAAACAAACAAACAAACAAACAAACAAACAAATAACAGAAACCAGTATCTGGCTATGTTTGCTCATTGCTGCTGGGATGATATTACTACCAGGGCTTTCCGTGGACAGAGACAAGTGAACAGGTAAATACATAGGGGGTGGTGAGTACTAATGAAGGAGAAAGGGGTACAGCAGCACAAAAGAGGAAGAGACATCTATCCCAAGACTTCAAAGCTGTGGGGAGGGGAACAGAACTATTCTAGACAGAAGATATTTAGGTGCTAAATGCCCAAGACAAGAGAGAATGTGTCATGTTTAAGAAACTAAAGCAGTTTAATATGGCTAGGGAGTAGAGTGAAGGGGCAGTGGTAAGAGAACGGGCTACAAGGTAACAGGCAGGCCAAATCTTCAAGTACTAAGTGAGCAATATTGGGAGTTTGGAGTTTATCCTGAGAGCAATGAGAAGTCATTAATAAGAGATATGTGATCAAATTTTATTTTAGAGCAACTGTTTTCAATTTTTTAAAAACTCACATACCATCCTAAAAGGATTTTGAAAAACTATGTACTTCCTTTCATACTTTAATTTGACATCTAATATTTTTTGTAAGTTTAAAAGTTAATTTTTTTGGTTGTTGGTAATGGGAGATTTAAAAAAGTAAACATTTTGAAAGGTGAAATAAAGATGAAAGATTATACCTGAAATAAATATTTTATGATCTAATACACACCAAATCTGCAAATTTCTATCTGTGGATTTTATCCAATGTTTTTTGAAAAATGTGTTGGTTTTTGAAACTATACAACTACCTTTATAAGAATTAGCATCGCTATTCTATGCTGCCTAAGTTGTTCTGAATTCAGGGCAATCTTCACCCTTAACAAAAATATGTAAAAGACAGGTAAAGGAAGGGAGACCTTATAGGTTTAAGATGCTTCAACTAATCATTAAAAGAAATTTCCAGACTTCCAACAGGAACTGAATTTACCCTCCTGTCTGAAACACCCCCAAAACCTCAGACAAAATAAATAAAACAATGGTTTTACAATACTGGATATCAAGCATCAAAGGACAGTGACCCTGAGAGATAGGAAACAAAAGGAATGTGCCCTTCAATTGCCCTGGCCTACTTCTTGAGAATCTCTAGATTATATACATAAACCTAACCGTGTCAATAATCACATTGAATGTAAATGGTCTAAGCACTCCAATTAAAAGAGAGAAATTAGGGCCGGCTGAGTGGCGCGATGGTTAAGAACTGGCTTGGGACGCCAGAGGGCCCTGGTTCGGATCCCACATATGAGGGCCAGTGACACTGACCTGTACAGCTAAGATGCTGAACAACAGCTCAACCTGGAGCTGGGCTGCCATGAGGTGCCAGGCGATGGCGTAGGCTGCAGCCCCTGTGGCAGTGGGTTGAATGGGCTACCGTGTGTAGCCAGCAGCCAGCGTGAGCGGCCCTCAAGCCACAGTGAGCAGCCATCCAGAAGCCAGCGACTGATCTGCCTCGGCCAGGAAGAGTGCAATGATGGTGCCAACTTGGGCCAGTGAAGCAACGTCCTCCACAACTAGACTGAAGAACAAAAGGACAGCAACTTGTCTGTTCCCCTTCTCCCAATTCCCCAGTAAAAATCTTTAAAAAAAAAAAAGAGAGAAATTGGCAGGTCAGATAAAAAAGAAACACTCAATTATTTGCTGCCTAAAAGAAATACTTTAAACATAAAGACAAAAACAGGTTAAAGGGTTGCAAAAGACCTGCTCAGAAATCATGCCAAAAACCTGTTCAGAAATCAGGCACGCTATTTTAATATTGGACAAAGAAATTGTTAGAGTAAAAAAATATTATCAGGGATAAAGGATGTCATTTCATAATGATAAAGTGGTCGGCAACAATTCTAAGCATTTATGACCCTATTAGCAGAGCTTCAAAATATATGAAGCAAAAACAAATAGACTATCAGAAGAAATTGATAAAAATCACGATTTTAGTTGGAGATTTTAGTACCTCTCTCTCAAGACCTGATAGAATAAATGAACATAAAATCAGCAAGAATATAATAGTCTTGAACAATACTATCAACCAACTAAACCTATTTCCCATTTATAGAACACTCACATAACAGCAGAACATTCACCAAGATAAACTATATTCTAAACTATAAAATAAATCTCAAGAAATTTAAAAAGATTCAAGTCATACAAAATATATTCAATGACCACAATGGAATTAAATTAGAAACCAATAACAGGAAGCTCTCTGGAAAATCGTCAAATATTAGAAAACTAAATTACACAATTTTAGATAACCCATAGGTCAAAGAAAAATTCAAAAGGAAAATTAGACACTGTTGAGAATTGAATGAAAATGAAAATTATTTATACATATGAATTTGTGGGATATCACTAAAGTAGTACTTAGGGGCAAATTTATAAAGGTAAATTCCTATATTAGACAAGAAGAAAGGTCTAAAATCAATTATCTCAGATTCCAATTTAAGAAACTAGGAAAAGAGCAAATTAAACACAAAGCAAGAAGAAAAAAGGATATAATAAAGATCAACGTGGAAATCAATGTAATAGCATGGAGAAAAATAATAAAGAAAATTTTAAAAGACTAAGAGCTGTCTTTTTTTTTTCCAGATGATCAATAAAATTGGTAAACTTCTAGCCAGTTTTATGAGTGAAAACAGAGAAAACACAAATTACCAACATCAGGAATGAGAAAGCTGATATCACTGTAGATTCTAGGTATTAAAAGCACAGTAAGAGAATATTATTGAATAATATTGTGCCAATGAATGTCGCACTTAGATGAAACTGACAAATTCCTAGAAAGACAAAATTTGCCAAAACTCACTCAAGAGAAAAATATTAGATAATCTGAAGAGCCCTGTATTCATTTTTTTAATATGGATTTTGTAGTTAAAAACATTATTATAACAAAACCTTCAAGTTCAGATGGCCGCATTGGTGAATTCTACCAAACATTTAAGGAAGAAATAAAACCAATTCTATACCAACTAGTCTAGAAATAATAATTCTACACAAATTGTCAACTTTATTTTTTGAGGCCAGCATTACCCTGATACAAAAAGCAATCAAAGACATTACAAAAAAACTACAAACTGATTTTCCTCATGAACACAGATGCAAAAATTTGAAACCAAAATTTTAGCAAATCCAATCTACTATATACAAAGGAAAATACATCATGATTACTTTAAGTTTATCCCAAGAATTTCAGGGGTGGTTTAACATTCCAAAATCGATCAATGCAATTTACTGCATTAACAAACTGAAAAAAGAAAAACCATACAATAATCTCAATAGACCCCGAAAAAGCATTCAACAGCATCCATTCTTGATAAAAATTCTCAGCAAAAGCGGATTAAAGGGGAACTTCCTCCAGTTGATGAAGGGCATCTATGGAAAACCTACAGCTTATGAGTGAAACAATGAATGTTTTCCCTCTAATATGACAGTGCCAGTGAGATTGGGCACAGAAATTTGGGAACTTTTGTTTTGGACTCGTTGAGTTTGGGACCCAATATGCCATTGAACATCAACCTGGGGATGTGTAGATTGAGAAGGATGTGGAGCTCAGAAGAGAGCTGTCAGGACATAGGGCCTATTAAGGGTATTTTTAAGCAAGTCTATATTTTAAAACAAGTGCCCCAGGGAAACACAAGTGAAGAGAAAGATGACAAGAGGGTTAGGAATGGAAATACTGAAGAAAATCAATACTTAAGGTTCCTCCTGGAGGATACATACAGGAAGAGGGGCAAAAAAAGGCGGCCAAGAACAATCCTAGAGGTGAAAAGACACCTCTATGATGTAAGGGAAATTCAGTTTCAAGAAAGAGGGAGGGTTCCTAAGAGAAATAAGTCAAACTGAAAGAGAAATACCATATGATCTGACTTATATGCGGAATCTAAAGAGCAAAATAAACAAACAAACAGAAATAGACTCATAGATACAGAGAACAAACTGATTGCCAGATGAGAGGGATGTTGGGGGGATGGGTGAGAAAGGTGAAGGGATTAGGAAGTCCAAACTGGTAGTCACAAAATAGTCATGGGGATGTGAAATACAGTATGAGGAATAGTCAATAATGTTGTAACGACTATGTACTGGACTATGGGTACTGGATTTATTGGGGGGATCACTTCATAGATTATAAAAATGCTTAACCACTGCTGTACACTTGAAACTAATATAATATTGAATATATTATATTATTGAATAATTATTAAATGTATAATTAAACATATACATATATATGTAGTTACAGGATGTAAAGTACAGCATAGGGAATATAGTCAATAGTATTGTAATAGCTATATATGGTGTCAGATGAGTAGTAGACTTGTTGGGGTTATCACTGTGAGGTGTGTAAATGTTTATGTTGTTTTATACACTTGAAACTAATAAAAAAAATAGGGAGGGGTCAATAGAGTCAAAAGTTGGAGAAGAAGAACATAAAATGTAAGGATTCTGGTACATTCTGATAATCTTAGCCAGAAACATTGGTGACCACTAGGATAAATTGAAATTAGGCATTATCTAATATAGATGGGACTTAGCCAATCCTTACTGCCAGCTGACACACTACATTCCATTCTATTCTGGGTGGATGGTGATGCCAGTTAAAGCTCTCCAATTGGTTACTACAAGGTTCTCTGGATTGTTCACCAAGAGAGAAGCCAGTATCCATGGCTGTAGAAAGTTCAGGTATCCACTTTTCAGCTCAATACAGAGTAAGTGAAACGTTTTCCTGGAGTCTGAGGCCCACCAGAGCCTTGGACTGTTTGTTACTGTAAATATTTTACTATTAAACTGTCTATCCGTTCCCAGATCAGGTACCTCTTACCTCCTATGCAGAGAGCAGAGGCACATTATCTCACTGAGCCTCAATTTCCTCATTAGTAAACAGTGGAAAAGAATATCAATCCTCACTACTTTTATTGGATTGGTTAGAATAAAATGCGTTTTTAGGTTGCTCACTTTGGCTCCTCGACTACAGCCTGACACATAGCACGAGTTCATCAAATTTGGCTGTATTATAACTGAATATTTGTCCAAAGGCTGTTAACTGGAAGCCATTTCAAGTGTTTTTATCTATTCCCCAGCCCCGATTTAGGCCTTCAAGTGACCAAATTCAAAGTAATACCTCATCTTGACGAATGCCAAGGAGTAGCTGGAAGGACTGCAGTCCCTTCTCCATAATCCCAATAAAAACATAGTTTGCTGTGCAAACTAAACTTCTTGACCCCTGGCCCACCTTCCCACCAGGTTGCTGCTTCCAAACCTTTCTTTTGGAAATTCTGCATCCGCTGTAGAACTTTTGAGGGACCAGTGATCAGATTTCACTTTGCCATCCCTTGAGACGTCACCAAGAAACTGTAAAGCCGCTTTGGCGTCCCCCATACCCCAAAACTTGAGGCTGCCCCACCAGCTGAGTTTCCCCAGGAGCCCAGCTCTGTAAAGTCACCAACTCGGCAGGGCAAGTCTGTCACACAACACTCACAGGCGAACGCGCAAACAGCAATCTGGCTGCAGTTGGATTTTCCTCAGGGGCGGGCCTTAACGGCGGGGACGGAGCGGGGCGCCACGGACCCCTCCTCTTAGGGACCGCTGCCCAGTGCGGGGGCGAGACTGGCGGAGCCTGGAAGGGCGCCGCGGGCTCCTCCTCCCAGGGGCTGGCAGGACGGAGGCGGGGGCGGGACTTGGCAGCGGGGGCGAGGCCAGGAATCGCCGGCTCCTCCTTCCGTGGGCGGGCAGGCAGGAGACTGGGAGGGTTTCTTTTCCCCGGAGCGGGACTCAGCGGCCCGACAGGCCTGGAGGCGGGGCCTCGCGCCGAAAGTCCCGCCTCCTGAGGCGGGCTCATTTGGCGGCGGCAAGTCGGGGGTGTCTGCGGCTCGATTGCTTAGCCAAACGGGCTCTGGCTCCTCCCAGTGGCCGGCCGGGGCGGAAGCAGGAGGCGGGGGCAGCGTGTGCGCTGCTGGTCTCCTCTCCTGCGGCGCTGGGGCCCGCGCTCGGCAGCTACTGCTGGATTCCGCGCTTTGCAGGAGGCCAGCTCTACTCCGCTCTCGCCCGTTCCTCAACCAGGCCTGTTTCTCAGCCGCGGTCCCGTGGCGTCGACCCCGCCGGCCCTCTCCCGCCCCGTCTCTCATACTCTGGCCGCCTCGGCCCGGGCCCCGATGGCTCTGTGCAACGGAGACTCCAAGGTCAGTCTCTGGCGTGGTGGTTCCCGCTTCACAGCCTCCGGAGGGAGGCTAGGCTCCGGGGCCCGGGAGCCACCGCTCGTGGCCCTTCCCCGCCCCCTCTCCTCAACCCGTCAGCGCAGCTTTGCGGCCCGGGCAGCAGCGAGTCAGAGAGCCACGGGTCGGGGCCTGTGGCATGTTTTCTCTTCGCGAGCGGCAGGTGCTTTGTTGATTTTGTCTGCGTGCCGAGGGTTCCTGCGCCCGCCGAGCTCCGGGCGTCGGGGAAGGCGGCAGCTCCTTGCGGCCGCGCTGCTGGCCCTGGCCTCCCCCGCGCCGCTGTGGGGCGCAGAGCCCGCGAAGCGCGGCCGGAGGGTGGGGGTAGGGAGGCGAGCCGGTTTGTGTGTGTGTGTGTGTGTGTGTGTGTGGGAAGGGGGTCTTTCTCCGCCCTCAGCCCGTCCCTTCGGGAGGCTGGGGGCCTTTTATGGAGCTCCGCCGAAGGTAGGGCAAGGTCGCGGCCTCGCGTGCAAGGATCGAGCTGGGCCATCGTCTCGTCTTCCCGCCACCCCGTTTCCCGCCTGCCCTCGGTGAGGCCCGCGGGGTTCCCACTTGCCGGGCTGGGGGTTCGCGGCTGCCCGTTCGAGACCACCCGTTCCCGGGTCAGGGCTGGTGACCCAAGAGTCGCTCACGCGGTTCCTCCCCCCGCCCTCCCACCACCCCCATCCTTCTCCTAGGGAAGGAGCATTTCCAACCCCGCCCCCATCCAGCTTGTTCCTTATTTTCTATGTGCGTTTGCTGTGGGACCGGCGCCCGCCGTGGGGATCCTTCGCCCGGACGCTGGCCGCTGCCATCATGCCGGAGGGCCGGGGAGGTCGGGAGTCCCGGGGTGCTGGAAAAGTTGTTAACTTGATGTGCCGAGTGCGGGGAGAGCACGTTTGGGCCGCTGCGGCACTTCACGTCGCCTCTAGCTCACTTTTTCTTTAGACCGTCTTTCGTCTCGCTTCTGAATGGAGGAGCACCTTCGCTTTCATTTCTGTATTTTAATTTTCGTTGGCCTGGAATTCTTTCAGACTCTCGCAAAGTCAGTTTTGTCAGCGGGAGACGGCACACAGTTTTGAATTGCGCTTTACTTGAGCAAGGTGTACCTACTATATGATGCTGTTTAGGGCCTGGCTTTAAGAAATTGCTTCATTACATTTTATTCAGGTGTGTGGAATTTTAAACGTCAGGTGGGAGTTGGTGTTGTAAGTCAGGCAGTCATGTCTTATTCAGGCAGTGTTCTCTTACAAAGGGGGTGTCTAAGTGTCAGATCTTCGTGGGTCCTCTCCATGAATGCGTCCTTAGTGTCTCGTACACATTCAAAAAGTATTTGTTGAACAAATGAGTAAAGATTTTTAAGGTAGCCGATATACTCTTTTAAACCGAATATACTGATGGCCAGACTATTTGGAGCTCTTTCTCAGGATTATATAGGTGAATGAAGACACTCAAACCTGTAGTTTCTGATCTCAGAATGTAAACCTGAGCGTACAGCTCTTTCCTGTTACTTTGCAGAGCATTTTCCTTCTCTTTACTTTTGAGCATTATAACTTATTGGAAAGATTAAGCTTTCTCCGGGTAGAGGAAATGACTCTAATTTCCTAGCTGGTGTTGTTGTTTTTTTGTTGTTCATTTTGAATTTTAAAGAGTATCTTGATCAGTTTGACACATTTGAGCCTCAGATGAATTGTTAACTTATTTTTATTTCTAGGTCCTTTATGTTTTATAACATAATCAAGAATGTGTTTTTCTCTGACTATACTAACCATTAGATGTGGACCAAATTGGAAGCATTTTCAAGAGGAGCAATACAGGGGAATAATTATTTCAGCCAATCTGTGGTTACTTCATGTACTTTCTAAGGGGAAAAAACCCCCCCTACAGTTAAACCATATGTCATTGATTATAGGAAACATTTGAAGTTTGCTGTATAAACTACATATAAATATAAACATTTCCTATAACCAAGAGGTGTTTAAATGTGGGGAATGTGCATAATAAAGTAGGTGAAACAGGATATTTCTAGGAGTTCCACCTGGAAATATGAGTAGGCATCCGTTTTCCATAGCTTACCACTGAACCACCTTTCCCTCTGGAGTAAAATGCAAGTACTGGACTCAGGCTTGCTCTATACATCTGTTATGCCTCTGACAGTAAATCCAAGCTGATTTTGATTCCTGTTCTGGTACATTTCACTTTTTATCAGGGTTTTCTAAAATAACGTTTTTTCTGCATGATAGAAATTTGGGAGACACCTAACATTTGTAAAAGCATTTCAGCTCTTTTCATTAGTTTTATCCAGAGTATCATTTTAGAGCTGGCCAAGGACCTTTATGTGTTCCAGCTCCCTATACTGAAAAACCTGAGCTGGTATTAGAACCTAGTTTTTCTTATTCTTCAGGCCTACTTTGGTTAACACTCTAGAGCAGAGATTTTTGTTTCCTTAGTTAACGAGTTGATAAAATGTTTAGTTAAGATCTTATTTACTATAAACAAGGGCAAAGGTCATCAGCTATTCTTTAAAAAATTTTTACGTCTGTTCAGTGTTGTGTATGGATAGTATATGTATATGTCAAGTATTAAACATAATCACTTTTTTTTCTAGTTTTTTTTAAGGCAGGATTGATTATCAGTAATGTTCTTTGGGCCAGTTGTCAAGTTTCCCGCTTTTTGGCCCTAAGCCTCAGACTCTTATGGAGCAGAGGTGAGACTTGCCCCACCACCTTCACTTGTGATGTTGATTAGGGTGTATCATAATTGGATTAAAGTTGTTTTATAAATACTTACTGATAAGTTAGAAATTTAAATTTGGCATTTTTTTTAAAGATTTTTATTTTTTATTTTTTATTGGGGAATTGGGGGGATGGGAACAGTGCTGGGGAATTGGGGAAAGGGGAACAGACAAGTTGCTGTCGTTTTGTTCTTCAGTCTAGTTGTGNTCATGTGGGATCTGAACTGGGGCCCTGCTGCTCAGAGCTGGCGCCCCAAGCCAGCTCTTAACCAACATGCCACTCGGCAGGCCCAAAACCTGTATCATTTTTTTTTTTAAGCTGAGCCATCCTGCCACCTGTTGGTAGCTCAGCAGCAGCTCAGCTCAGGCCGGGAGTCAAACCAGCGACCCTGTTGCTCAGAGCTCACACTATTGAGCGACCTCTTAACCAACTGAGCCACTCAAATTCTAATAATTTTTGACGGGTGATCAAACTTGTGTGTGGTCTCACGTTGTCGCGATGGAACACAACACCTTTACAATTAACAATCTCTGGATATTTCCGGATGATGGATTCATTCAAACTATCCAATTGCTGACAGTACACATTTGAATTGATTGTTTGGTTCCTTGGTAGGAGCTTGAAAAACACGACACCTTTAAAATACCACCACACTGAGGGCATAACCTTCCTCTGATGAATGTCTGCTTCCGATGTTGTTTGAGGCGAATCATCACATCAGGACCAAGACCGTTTGCACGCCACATTGTTGCAAACAATCCACTTCTCATCACCAGTTATTAGTCGCTTCAAAAAAGGATCGTTTTTCACGTTTAATGAGCATATTGCAAATATTTATATGCGCTGTCAAATGAACTTCTTTGAGTTCATGCGGAACCCAAATATCAAACTTGCTTATGTATCTCAGCTTCTTCAGGTGGTCATGAACGCTTGAATGATGGATGTTCAATGTTCCTGCAATCTCTCGTGTCATGTAACGTGGGTTTGACTCGATCAATGCCTTTATTTTGTGGTCGTCAACCTCGGTGGGCCTCCCTGACGAAGGAGTGTCATTGAGATCAAAATCACTAGCATGTGAACCATCATTGGCATTGATGTTCTTATAGAGCATTATCACCATAAAATTCATGCAACTTTTCACAAACTTGACGTGCATTCTTCCCTTTATGGAAGTAAAACAGTAAAATATGGCAAAAATGCACAGTTTGGTCTTCCATCTTCAACTTGTTGTAAAATCTCCAAAACNCAGTGTCACTGGCCCTCATATGTGGGATCCGAACCGGGGCCCTCTGGCATCCC
Source organism: Hipposideros armiger (assembly GCF_001890085.2). Taxonomy (NCBI): domain Eukaryota; kingdom Metazoa; phylum Chordata; class Mammalia; order Chiroptera; family Hipposideridae; genus Hipposideros; species Hipposideros armiger. The sequence continues at coordinate 4,997,242 of NW_017731366.1, read as the reverse complement.
AAGCGAGTTCTTAACCATCGCGCCACTCGGCCGGCCCTAAATTTGGCATTTTTAAATTTAAGTTTTTCGATTGAATGGAAAGATAACCTGAGATTTTTATATGTGATGCACTGAGAATTAAACAACTGTCCTTTTATGATAAACCTATAGTACCCTTTTTTCAAAGGTCAAAGATAGATTATTTTTTCTTTAGATTTTGTTCTGTTAAGATATTCATCTGGAATGGAAGAGCTGTTCTAGACAAAAGGAATGTTTTTAAAAAATTTTTATTTTATTTCCTATTCTTAGACTTGAAAGGTTTTGAAATTCCTCCAGATGACCTTGCCTTTAGTGTGGGCCAACTTGTCACTTAAGGAAAATAATTGTCTTTGCAAATTTTTAAAAAAATATATAGACTTGTCCTATACTTGTTCAAATGTGTTCGATACTTTTTTCCTAAGGCTGTTTAATGAATTATATTCCAAAAGATACTATTTGAAGTAGTGAATAATTATTTGCTATCCACAATGATAAAATTTTCCTGTTATGGTACTTAAACTGTTTTCATGATTCCTAACTTAAACTCAGTGTAGATGCTCAAAATGAATGAATACTCAATACGTAATTCTGAAATACTTTGTGAATCAACAAAAAAGTAATTGTTTTATAGAATTTTGAACCTTTGTATAGTATACATAGTTCTGGGTTGTGTAGAATATTCTTTTTTCTGTGCTTATTGTGAAATAGAAATGTTTTGTATTTGATCAAGAATCACAGTGGTTCAAAAAATAGTTTTACTATAGTAATCATGCGATATTAGTTGGTTTGCTTGTTGGCGGACCCTTGCCATGGCTCATGGTTTTGAGGACCCAGGAAATGCTTTATGTAGTTCTATACATACTCCCTAATATAGTTACTTATAATGTGATAATGAATAATGTGTTTTGTTATAGTAGTGTGACCACATATTCTCTTTGTCTAAACTGGGACGCTTGATCATAAAAGGAGATGCTAAAAGTAATTTAAATTTCTAATTGCTGTAAATAAAATGTGTCCAAACAAAATAAATGATTGTGGATTTATATAATACAGTAAATAAATAAGTGGCAAAACTCCTGTAGCTTGAGTGTTCAGATTACTCTTTTTGTATATTATGCACAGAAACACATTGTGTCTCTTTCTTATATGTATTTCACAAACACCTTGAATTTCCCACTGACCCAGCTGTAGTGGCCTGTAGGTTTTGTGCATCTTGCAAGCCAAGGAATGGCTGTGGCACAATTGGCAGGTACACCAAATGGCAGGGGCAGCAACTTGAAACATTTCTGTTATCAACACCCAAGACTGAATAGAGATAGTTTCATCTAGTAAGTCAGTGTGCAAGTGTACTTCATTTTATCAGGAAAGAGATGGGTTATCAGTGATTGACTTCAGATTGCACTAGAAGTTATATGAGAAATCTGTTCACTGTACCTGTACTCCACACATTACTAGACAGAGAGCCATGGCAGAAGATGCAAGTATAAACTGAAAGTACAACAAACCCATCCTGTCTTACTTTAATACAATTATTCATAATAATATGTTAAAAAATGAAAAATATGAGACATGTTAAGCTGGGTGGGATTTGGGAGTAACAGGTGTAAATTAGGACAGTCCTGGAAAAACTGAGCCTATGGTCACTCCTACATATTGTCCCGATTTCAGATATTCTGATTTTTCTAGGGACATGTATTTAAAATTTGGCTAAAATTCAAGCCTACTGTGTACGCACTAGAATATTTTTTTCTGAGTTAATAACTGCTAAGAATTCTAAAATTCTTAAAAATTGAGTGCCAGATTACTTGCTTTCTAATAGTTGAGAACCAGCAATATTGAAACTAACCAAAAGGAAAAATTATTTGCTCTAATGTGGTATAAAATTTTCAGAGGATATTTCCCAAACCTTTAAAGCTTCTTGGGTATGTAATAATCTCTTAGTTACTTCTGTTTGTCACTGGGAAAACAGAATACGTACTTTTTCTCTCTTAAAACTCATGGAGATCTGTGTAAATTTAAATCACCCTCACCTTGTCTGTGATTTGGAGAACTAGTTTTGGTAACTCTTTTTCTTTTTTTTTAAGATTTTATTGGGGAATTGGGAGGAGGGGAACAGCATTGGGGAATCAGGAAAGGGGAATAGACAGGTAGACAAATTGCTGTTTTGTTCTTCAGTCTAGTTGTGGAGGACGTCACTTCACTGGCCCATGTTGGCATGATCACTGTGCTCTTTCCGGGTGAGGGAATCGGTCGCCGGTCATTGGTTGACCACTCACAGCGGCTCCCGGTAGCTTACACCGGCTGCTGGCCGCTCACGCTGGCTGCCAGCCACTCACGTAGCTCACGGCAGCCCACTGCAGCACTGCTGCAGCCTATACTGTTGCCAGCGACTCACAGCAGCCCAGCTCCAGGTCGAGCTGTTGTTCATTATCTTAGCTGTAGAGGGCGAGCGTCACTGGCCCTCAATGTGGGATCCGAACCGCGACCCTGCTGCTCAGAGCTGGTACTCCCAAGTGAGCTCTTAACCAGCTGAGCCACTTGACCGGCCCTAGTTTTGGTAATTCTTATCTTCTGAGTCTCCTTATGAATTCTAGGACTCCAGAATTCTGAAATTCTGCTTTGGATGAATTTTGGATGACCAATCTTTAATTAGTTTGGGAAACTTTAGATGGATAAAAATATTTGTAGATTAACATTATTTTGATATGTTATTAGCAATAGTGGAGCTTTCTTATCTTGTTTTGCCTCTTCTCACATGAAAATTTCAAACAAGTTAAAAGAAAACTTAGTCAACACCTGTGTCTAGATTCTACCATTCACCTCTCTTAAAAACAATTTTTATAACCGCTTTATTGAAATACAATTCACATACCATAAAATTTGCCCATTGTAAGGGTACATTCCAATGGTTCCTAGTATATTCACAGATTTATACAGCCATCACCACAGTCAATTATAGAACATTCTCATCACCTCAAAAAGAAAACCCATACCTTTTAGCAGTCAGTCCTCATTTCCCCCCAGCTGTCTCTCAACCCTAGGCAACTTCTAATCTGTTTTCTGTATCTAGATTTACCTATTTTGGACATTTAAATAGAAAATCTTACAATATGTAGTCTTTTGTGACTGGCTTCTTTTACTTAGCATAACGTTTTCAAAGTTCATCCATCTTGTAGCATGTGTAAATACCTTATTCCTTTTTATTGCTAAATACGTTCCATTGTATGGATAATACCACCTTTTATTTATCCATTCATCAGTTAATGGATATTGAGTTGTTATATTCTTTGAGTATTATGGATAATGCTGCTATGCATATTCCTGTATAAGTTTTTCGTGTGACATAAGTTTTCACTTCCCTTCTGTGTAGACCTATGAGGTAGGACAATTAAGTTCACAAATTCATCCTACAATAGAAAAAGTTCTACATACCTCATTGCTGAATATCACTATGGTCACCTTCCAAGTACTTCCCTTGGGAAGCTATGCACTGACACCAGTGTCTAGTCCACACTTCAAAGTAATTTTGGGACTCTTTTTCTGGAATGGCCATCGATGCTGTCGTCATTTTACCCTTGATATCCTAAATGTTATCAAATTGTCTCCCTTTCAATATTTTCTTTATCTTCGGGTAAAGAAAAAAGTCATTGGGGGCCAGATTAGGTGAGTAGGGAGGGTATTTGTTTACTGGCTATAAACTCCCTCACATACAGTGCTGTGTGAGCTGGTGCATTGTCGTGATGCAAGAGCCATAAATTGTTGGCGAAAAGTTCAGGTCATCTAACTTTTTCATGCAGCTTTTTCAGCAGTTCCAAATAGTAAGCTTGGTTAACTGTCCAGTTGGTGCAAATTTATAACAAATAATCCCTCTGATTTCAAAATAGGTTAGCAACATCATTGCAACGAGTTTGTGAACTTAATTGTCAGATCTTGTACAAGGGGACTTGCTGGGTCATATAGTGATTCTTTTGAGGAACTGTTTTCCAAAGTGGCCGCAGTATTTTACATTTCTGTCAGCACAGTATATGAGGTACCAGTTTCTCAACATTCTTGCCAACACTTGTCTTTTTTTTTTTTTAAAGATTTCATTAGGGAATTGGGGAAGGGGAACAGTGGAGGGGAACATTTTTAGAAAGACTTGTGATACTACAGTAATTTCTTGCTCATAAGTTGTGGGTTAGTTCAGCATCGCTGAGCTCTATTACTCTCATGCTTCTCCTGGGACTGGTAGGCTCATGGTGTTTTCATGATAATGGCAGAAACACAGGAGGAAAGTGGAAACATTAAGATGGCTTAGGCTTGGCACACTATCACTTCTGCCCTGATTACATTGGCCAAAGCAAGTCTTATGGTAGAGCCAAGTGTTAGGAGTGAAGAAATACATTCTGCCTATACCAGGACAAACTGCAAAGTCACATGACAAAAGGCATGGATATAGGGAATAGTGAGAAATTAGGGCCAATCATGTAGTCTGTTGCATGTGGAAAATTAAAAACATGCAAAAGTACAGCAAAGAGTATAATGTCCCTATCATCAAGCTCAACAGTTATAAACACGTGGTTTAGTCTTCAAGTTTACTTAGTGCTTCAGAGTTAAGAGATAACATATTCTTGGTCTCTATTTTTGTGCATTAATATTAATCAGTGGAGTCAGGTGTTGCCACTTTATCCATCCATTATCAAGTTTCTCTTCACTTTTCACCTAATGATTTTAATAGCCAGTGCCTTACTTCAGTGCTTCTTACAGATATATCTGCAGTAAAAAATTTTTAAAAATTTTTAAAAATTCAATCCACTGAAGACTGCTGTTTTTGTAAAATACAGTAAGTTGTTAGACAAGTGAAATTAAAAAAACTCTAAGAAAAAATAAAAGCTCCAAATTTTTATTGTGGATTCAACAGAAATAAAATTACTCTGTCAACTTGTTATACAAGTTTATGAATGTGTGTATAAAATTTATGTACCTTTTTTTATTATGAACTGGTAACAAATTGCAGACCAGCATTGGTCCTTTTGTGGACCATAGCTTAGATCCATTATTTTATTAGGGATTGCAAAATGGTGATATTCTAATCCTATTCTTTATGGAATTGTTTTATAAAGAATTTCATTAACTGTGGTTACTTGTGGTAGAGTTCATACTGAAAAGGCATGCATTAGTTTTACTCATTTTGTTAATAGTTTTTTCAAGTTTTATTAGTTCATTATTATTTGCAACAAAGTGTAGTTGCTACTGTTGGGTTGTCAGAAAAGTCATGATGTATTTTTTTCTGTTTTTCGTTGCAAAAATGCGTCATGACTTTTCTGACAACCCAACACAATAGAAAGGGCCACATGTTGAAAGACGACTGGGTTTATGAAGTATAATAGTAGCATCTTGAAAAATGGACCATGTACTTAATGCATGTGAAATTGTTACATTCTACTGCTTAAGCTTTACAAGAAAAAAATGCGTAGTCCTTGCTTTGGCAGCACAAGTACTAAAATTGGAATGATACAGGGAAGATTAGCATGGCCCCGTGCAAGGACGGCACACAAATGTGTGAATTGTTCCACATTTTTAAATGAAAGAAAAAAGAATATAGGTCTCTTCTAAGCTAAAATTACTTCTTTTAAAACTATTAATATTTTAGGAGTGGTGATTTTATGAGGCAAAATTGAGTGTTGACAAACTTAGAGGTACATTACGAAAAGATAGCTCTCTGATTATCTTTATCTGCATGAAGAATCATCTTGTGGCCATCTTTATTATACTGATAGTGTGGAGAGATGGCGAGACACCATGAAGTTTAGGAATCAGTCTGTTTTTATTTCTTTGTTTCTTTACAAAGAACCTTTGGTTCTTATTCATGTTAACAAGCTATACACATGTGCACATTTGATGTCACCTTCAAAAGAAATATTTTTTGTTAAAATGATAGATCTCAATCACAATAGGAATGCAGTCAGTTGGGAAAACTAAAGGTCAACATAAAAAAACCTGTGAGATAAATTAATAGAGAAAATCAGACTGAACATAGTTCAGAACTTTTCCTTCCAATGTTTTAATATGACAGCCAGTGTTACTAAATGTGTGTGTGTGTGTGTGTGTGTTTGTGTGTGTGTTTGTGTGTGTTTATGTGTATGCTGCAAAATAATTTATTGAAGGAATTCCAATAGAAGCCTATAGGTTACATGTTTAGATTGAAGGAGGTAGAGAAAAATGAACTCAGACGAACTGATTGATCAAAATTTTTGTTTAATATCTACAAATGTGTTGAAATAAGACAAATGGAACAAAAGTCAGTGATTATAATTTAGGCAACATGAAACAGCTGATGATTGGTAAGCATTGTTTATACAACTAAATGTATATCCAGTATTGTGTATTATGGCATGGGGGGAGGGGGCACTATATCATGACTTGTAGAATTTTTTTGGGTATAACACCATTTCCTAAAGGCATTTTATACATTTGTTACATAAAATGAATAACTGCATAATTGTCATCTGTATTCTTTAATTGCACCTGAAATTACTTACATATGTATTGTAAGAGACTTTTTTTTTTTTTAAACTAAGCCATCCTGCCACCTGTTGGCAGCTCAGCGACAGCTCAGCTCGGGCAGGGAATCAAGCCTGCGACCCTGTTGCTCAGCGTTCGCACTCTTGAGTGAGCTCTTAACCAACTGAGCCACTTGGCCGGCCCTTATAGGAGACTTATTGAGACGGACATTGTTTTAGAATCATATACCACTTATTCACAGATACAGGATATCTATGTATATATATGAAATAAATTAGATTTGGTATTTCTCAACCTTCTTCATGTCCAGTCTGACTCTTCTAAATTACTTTTTTTTTTTTAATAAAGATTTTATTGGGGAATCGGGGGAAGGGGAACAGACAAGTTGCTGTCCTTTTGTTCTTCAGTCTAGTTGTGGAGGATGTTGCTTCACTGGCCCATGTTGGTATTATCCTTGCGCTCTTCCTAGGTGAGGCAGATTGGTCGCTGGCCTCTGGACGGCCGCTCACAGCGGCTCTTGGCAGCTCACACCGGCTGCCAGCTGCTCATGCTGGCTGCCAGCCACTCACGGTAGCAGGGGCTGCAGCCTACGCCTTCGCTGGCGACTCACAGCAGCCCAGCTCCAGGTTGAACTGTTGCTCACCATCTTAGCTGTAGAGGGCAGTGTCACTGGCCCTCATGTGGGATCCGAACTGGGGCCCCGCTGCTCAGAGCTGGCGTCCCAAGCCAGTTCTTAACCAACGCGCCACTTGGCCGGCCCTAAATTACCTTTTGACTTGAGCTGTCCAGGTCCTGCTTTTCCATACATCTTCTTTGCCATCAAGAATTTTGATTATTCAGCATTTCTTGAGAGTGCTGTTACTTCTGGGATTTTTTTCCAGGCCATTGTTAGCTCATTCTGCAAGTTTTGATTCTAGCACTTTCTTGATCTTGCCAGAAGATGTCAGTAGGCGTTTTTCAGGTAATAACCAGGACACAGTCCTTCTTTAGATGGTTTTTAAATGTTTGCTGACTGAAATGTGAAGGGGTTGCCTTTGTCTGATCATACCACTAGGAAAAACAAGCCACTGCACTTTCCAGGCATCTTACTCAACTGTTCATAGAATACATGAGCAATGACGTAGATGGTGAGTTCCATAAAGTTCCAGCATGTCTATTTTTAGATGACTTTCAGCTAGGTTTGCCTATATTTCTTTCCCTGAATGAACCTTTGGATCATCTTTCTGCTCTAAGGGAGATTTCCTAAGAGACTGGGAATCTCCTTCCCTTAAGGGATTTTATGTCAGATTGTACATAACTATGACCATGGCAATGACAGCTGTGTTACTGAGCTGATGGAACATTTAAAATACAGTGTGATATCAGAGATGCTTGTCTTCTTTCAGTTGGCATGTTTGAGATTGATTCATCCATGTTGGGATTTTTCAGCCGCAGAGGACAGCACACGACTGTGAGACCCTGGAGAGTTTAAAGAACAGTCTAGGCTAAAGAGTAGGCCAAGGCCTCATAAGGGCTTGGAAATTATTGGGCTTGGACTTTATTAAATGGGGAAGTCTCTGTAGGGTTTTAAGCAGGGAAAGGACTTGAATCAGATTTTATTCTTTTAAGCCCACAGACATGTTAACCAAGTGATCAAAGTATTACCACTGGTGGAAGAAATTAACATTTTGTCCTTGTCATTGTATCACATCAGGAGGAGATAGATAACATCACCAATGTAAAATTGTTGCCAAAATATATTTATCTAGAATCTAATCATGAGGCAACAAACAAATCCTGGTCCTGGGACATTCTACAAAAAGCTGGTCTGAAGTTTAAAAAAAAGTCAATGATGTGAAATACCATAAAAAGGTGAAGAGGTACATAATTGTAGATTAAAGGAGACAGTGGTTCTGGAATTTTTTAAAAAGCCATAAATCACATTATATGTAACATTTTGGGGAATTTGTTTGCATCAATGTTAACGTTTCTTGAGTATAATAATGGTATTGTAGTTATGTAGGAGAATGTTCCTGTTTGTAGGAGGTGCATGCTGAAAAGAGTTTGGGGGAATGAAATACCTACAATTTACTTTCCAGAAGTTGGGGAGGGGAGAAGTATATATAGATAGAAATAAGCAAATGTGGCTATAATATTACTAATTGTTGAATTTAGGTGGAAGACGGTGTTCCTTGTATAATACTTTCAGCTTTTCTGTATAGGTTTAAAATTTTTCAAAATAAAAAAAGAGGAGTGGGGTAGACCAAACATATGATAAGGACAAGAACTAAAGAATCTTAACTTTTTGATTTAACACTGTAGTTGTAGGCTCAAAAATTCAACGTTGTACTTGAGATGATCTCTATTGGAAAACCTTCTGTGAAGTTGACATTTCTAATGTACCTAGGTGTTGAATAATTTTGTGAAGAAAATGTACTGTTTTTCCAGACTTGTAGGTGTGGTGAGATTAGAAAGTAAATGTGGTCAAACATCCAGTAGCCTTTCAGTAATGAAAGGATTATTTTGGGTAGTTGAGTATCTCATATCACAAAATGTGTGTGAGGATGTTTTAAAAATCTCTTTTAATCCTAAAACTTTTAATTTTATTTTGACAATTGTAGGCTTCTAAAATGAAATGTCTTTTTAAAGGGTAACTACCCAAATAAGTTTAGTATTGATGAAATTTAATTTCCAAAAGCATTTCTATAGTATAATAGTACTTTTCTCAGGTATCTTCAGAGCATTATTTCAATACATATTGCAAATTTTCTAAAGTAATAAAGCATACACCTTTTGTAGTACCAAACTATTAAAAAATAAAATAACTTTGAAGGTAGCTTTCCAAAAAATATATAGTAGTGTGAACTATGTCATATGTACTTTTATCCAAAACATTCAAAGATTTGTTTTTTTTTCTTTAAAGCCCAATAATTTTGTTAAGAGTATGTCTTGGAATTGGTTATTCTGGGTTCATAGTCTAACTTTGATTCATATTCTTTTATGCCTTGTATAACTTTATTAATATCTTTTAGCTCATTTAGAAATAGTGCCTTCCAGTTTTGATCTGCTGAGTGTGCATTTCTGCCTTGCTCTCTTGTAAAGATGTTATTTTATTCCTTATTCCCTCATTTTTACTTTTAGTAACTTTGTATGGGATTTAACTTCTGTACTTTTTGTTTCTCTTTTATGTGAATTTAGTATTCCTGAATTTTTAGAAAGAATCTTTGTTCAGATAATTTGTAACTTCATAGAGCCCCGTCTTCTGTTAACATTATGGCAGCTTGTTTTCTGAGGATTCCTGGTTCTAATGCCTCCCCTCCCCCTCTCTGTAGTCTGGCTCTTCTATTTTCCTTCTTCCATGTTGTCCTACTTAATTTTGATTCTGCTCCCAGAAGTTGTTCCTTACTGTGAGCCCTGTCCTGGAAGGGAGCCCTGGCCTGCTAGTTTTGAAAGTTCATAGGGGATTAAACCCCTCCATGCCCTATGGTCTTACCTCAAGTCTCTTGCCACCTCTGCACCATTGGAGCAGGCACACACACATCCTCTCTGTGCAGCTGCTGGTCTCCAACTGGCCCTGCACTTGCTAGCTAGTACCCATGGGCAGCTTTGGAATTCTCCTGTTTTCAAGTTCCTAATGAGTCCAGATTGCCTCCTACACGGATGCTATAATACCGGGTTTGTAACTGTGGTAGTTCGTTCCCCGAGCTTGTTTTGAATTTTTTTGGGGGATAACTTGTTATTTAGTTATTTGGTAAAAGTCTTGGGTTTTTGGTTTTGCTGTTTGGTTGTTCAATGATATGTGTGGGGATTCAGGAAGATCCCAAAATGATGCTATCTTTTGATAGCATGATGCCAGATTCTTTTGCCTTAAATAGGGTGCTGAATATGGTTTAGTTTTTTCCTTAATATTGTTGTCTTTTGATAGATTAAAAGATACCTTTATAAATATCATTTACTTTATTATGATGACTCAGGTCAGTTGAGATGGATTTAACTAAATCTTCAGGCTTTTGTCTTTTTTTATAAAAGATTTTATTGGGGAATTGGGGGAGGGAACAGCATTGGGGAATTGGGGAAGGGGAACAGACAAGTTGCTATCCTTTTGTTCTTCAGTCTAGTTGTGGAGGGCGTCGCTTCACTGGCCCATGTTGGTATTGTGATCATTGCGCTCTTCCCGGCTGAGGCAGATCAGTCGCCGGCCATTGGATCACCACTCATGGTAGCTCATGGCAGCCCACTGGAGCCCCACTGCAGCCTATGCCGTCGCCAGCGACTCACAGCAGCCCAGCTCCAGGTTGAGCTGTTGTTCAAGATCTTAGCTGTAGCGAGTGCAGTGTCACTGGCCCATGTGGGATCCGAACCGGCGACCCTGCTGCTCAGAGCTGGAGTCCCAAGCCAACTCTTAACCAATGAACTGCTCGGCTGGCCCAGGGTTTTGTGTTTTTAATAGATTTTTCTGTCTTGTGATGTTGAATTTCATTTGTCTCTACTACTGATGTGACTAATAGCTTCTTTTCTCATTAGGGTACTTTTTCTAATCTGTTGAAGGTTTTGAAGTCTATTTATTAAACTTTACAATTCTTTGTGAAGTAGGAGTAAGTAGATTGAAAGTTTTGAGGGAAAGGAAGTTTTGCTTTTATTATTGAGACCTTTTTGCTTTCCTTGGAGGTGTTGAAGCTTTGTGCTGAATAGGCAAGTTGATAGCTGAGGTAGAAAGAATGAGGCAAGGATTCAGTGTTTTCTCAATGACCTGGTGTAATGGGATTGAACCTTTTTAAAAACTGCTAGGAGGACAGTATAAAATTTTCTTTTAAAATACATTTATTTAAGTAAAAATTAGTTGATTTGAAGAAATACAATTCTCACTGCATAATAGTAAAACAACCATAAAAATGATCATGTAAGCTGAAACTATGCAAAATAGTTTTAATAGGAAAATTATGATGGGTTTGTGACCTTTAAATTTTTTTGTTAAAACATTAACTCTTACAGTTAATTATAAAAGTATAGGGAGACAAAAATAGTAAAATCACTATTTAGTGTAGTATAACTTAAAACATTAGGAGCATTGAAACTTGTTTTATTGCTTTGTAAAAAACTTTATCAAGAGTAGTTTAAACAGTGCTTCCCTTCACATCTTTTCTATGCCTTGATGACTTTCAACATTTTTTCCTTTGCACTTTGAATGTCATGAAATATCCAATAGTTTCTTTAATTTGAAGTATTTTCCTGGAGTTGCTTCCTCTGGGCTAGCCTCATCACAGCGACTTTCTTCATTGATGTTGATAGGTTCTCCTTTGCTAAGTTCCTCTGGCTGTACATCTAGAGGCGTTCAAACCACAGCAGTGTCAACATTGCCACAGCCAGCTATTTCTTCTGTAACTTCACTTACATTGGAGTCGAATTTCACTTCCAGCCTATCACTTTTCATTTCTTTGCTTCACTTTCATCTTTGTTGTTAAATTCCCTTTTTGGATTATCCATATGTGTAAAATGTCATGTGGATTTATGACCAGATGTCAAGGAGGGAACAACTGCACTTTTGTCTGCTGTGCAATAACAAATCAGCAACATACTTTGAAAGAAGGGATATGGTTGGTTACTAATCATGATGCTCATCTGTTATTTATGTGATTATTTGTAGACTGAAGAACTGGCATTGAAGTTTGTACTTTATGTACTCACAGTTAATATGTGGTAACTGAAACTTGAACCATGTAGGGGGCTGGTCTTAGTTCACTAAGCCTTGGTATAAATCATGGTAACTGAAATTCGTGCGTATCAGAATCATGCAGAATGAGAACTCTGTCTGTAATATAAAAAAACGGTGTACTTGAATTTGGTAAAAATTGTGAAGGTGATAATGGGGCTGAATCTGAGAAATTTGTACAATAACATAGTGGTCTTCCAAAAATACTTTATTATTTTTTTCCAAAAATGTAGATTAAGATTAAGAGATTTTTAGATATATTCCTTAAAGGGGAACGTGTGTATGTACCTTAAGACTAAGGGCAAAGGTCTGAAAGGAGAAAGTTTTAGTATTTTTTGCACTAACATAGGCTATAAACTGCTTTCTGTGATTTGATTTTTTCTACATTTTTCAGTATTCACAGGATTAAAATCTTCATATTTGTAATCTGAGTAATTCTTTCTGGCCTGTGATTGGTCCCACTTGCAGATTCTCCTCTGTGGTGGTTCTGATAGATGCTTTTTTCATTATTGCAGCAGAAGCGTTGGTGGTGTTGTGAGGTCTACAGTTATTTTTTCACATAAATGCAAAGGGAACAGAGATGGAAAGGGTTACACAAGTGCCTGAAGGACTGAATTAAGCTTTTTTATGTGCAAATTTTTCAACTGGAGGGGGAAGAACTCCAAAAACATGTTTATTGTAAACATTTATAACATACTGAGAAGTATAAAGAGGCAAAAACTTAAGATCACCTGTAGTTCCATCACTCAGATGCAACCTCTGTTAATATTTTGGTGTATATCTGTCCATACTTTTCTTTTTATACATGCACAGAAGCACTTAGCAATTTTACACAAAATATTTATAAGTGGGACCATATTGTATATGCTTCCTTCAAGGATTTTCAGGGTGCATACACATTTTGAAAGCTTTTCTTAAGTATTGAAAACAGCGTATAGACTAGACTAAAATGAACACAGTGTACCTCTCACCCACTTTAATAATTTTAGTACATAGGCAGTCTTCTTTTATCCATACCCACCTACTCTTGCATTATTTTGAAGCCAGTGTCAGGTATACGTATATTTCAGCACACATAGTTAAAAATTTCACATTTGCCAAATTGTTTTTCAGAAACTCATCAGTGTATACTTGACAGCGATGGAATTACAAAAACCTTTAAAAACTTTTGGTGTTATAGGTTAGATGCATATATATCATTTTCCTCAGTTAATACAAAGAATCCTTATAAAGTGAATTTGAGCATGCTCATGCTGTGGCAGCAAACGTTACAGTTTCTCATCATCATATCCCTCATAGCAATGCTGTGAGTGTTAGATGGGATGACTACGGTATATAATTGTCCAAATGGGAAGCTTTTGAGGTTTGAAGGAGGTGCTGTTAAAAATAATGACAGTATGGGCTGGCCGAGTGGCGCGTTGGTTAAGAGCTGGCTTGGGAACGCCAGAGGGCCCCGGTTCAGATCCCACATATGAGGGACAGTGACACTGCCCTCTACAGCTAAGATGCTGAACAACAGCTCAACTTGGAGCTGGTTGAGCTGAACAACAGCTCAACTTGGAGCTGGTTGAGCTGAACAACAGCTCAACTTGGAGCTGGTTGAGCTGAACAATAGCTCAACTGCGAGTCACCGGCGACCTAGTAGGTTGCAGCCCCTGCTGCAATGGGTTGCCATGGGCTACCGTGTGTAGCTGGCAGCCAGCAGCCGCCGGGAGCGGCCGTCCAGAAGCCGGGGACTGATCTGCCTCGCCCGGGAAGAGCGCAATGATGGTGCCAACTTGGGCCAGTGAAGCAACGTCCTCCACAACTAGACTGAAGAACAAAAGGATAGCAACTTGTCTGTTCCCCTTCCCCCAATTCCCCAGCGCTGTTCCCATCCCCCAATTCCCCAAATAAAAATCTTTAAAAAAAAAATAATAATAATAATGACAGTATAACAGGCGTAAAGCAGGACTATATTTTGGCACAGCTGTGTTGTGTGCTTACCATATTACTAGATAATGCACATAAGATGCATTATACATAAAGTGACTATATCATGTAGTTAATAAATGGTAGCATTTATTAAAGTGTTTTTTATGTATGCTGGTATATGGATATGAATAAAAGAAATCTTCACTTTGGAACAAGTGTTTTGAATTGGCAACTCAGAACGTCTTAATTTACCAGTTTTTGTTTCTTTTTGTTTTTGGAGCTGATAGTGTGACCACTGGTTTTTAAAGTAACTCTAACTTTCATAATTAAGATGTTTGTATTTATATTTGCAGCTGGAGAATGCTGGAGGAGACTGTAAGGACGGTCACCTCTATGAAGGAGCTGTTGTCATTCTGGATGCTGGCGCTCAGTACGGGAAAGTCATAGACCGAAGAGTGAGGGAGCTGTTCGTGCAATCTGAAATCTTCCCCTTGGAAACCCCAGCATTTGCCATCAAAGAGCATGGATTCCGGTAGGCTTTTCACTTAGGTTTTTCTGAGGAGATTGAGCTTAGATTGTGGGATATTTTATTATTAAATTTGCTTGGGCACTGCTTTTTTCATCAATGGTTTTACAAGAAATTTCCCATGGTTCTGATTAAAGGAAAAATTTAAGTTTTCCAGTTAAAAAAATACCTTAATTTTAATTGCACAGTTGTGTGAGCTTATCATTTGAACGTTTTATGTTTTATGGGATTTGTGGTTCATACTTAGATATGACTATGAGTATTATGGTCATTCATTCGTATGATCCCAGAACATTGATCAAATGAATATATACAATGACTAGAATACCTAAATGAGAATTCTGTGTACAGTGAGTCTCTTTTGCTTCCTATCCCAAGAAAGAATTTCTAAAATATGAAGATTTCTTAAGTCTAATATAAGGGCTAATTTCACAGCTTTACTCTTAGAATATTCAAAAGGACAGCCAACTTATATGTAGTTTCTTCCTTTAACAACTATTTCTGGTTAATGCTATGTATGCCTTTTCTCATGGAATTACTGTTCTTTCTTATTCCAAAGTAAGCAACTGCAGTTTATATCCTCATTTGGCTCTTAAATGTTAATGCTGTGTTTCTTCCAAAACATAATGGTTTTCTTAAAAACATAACTATTTTTCTAATGGAAAAAGTTAACTTTTAAATACTTCATAGACGTGTATACAAGATCCTGTGATTCTTGTTTCTGAAAGAGTGAATTGGAAGCCAGAAAATGCAGATTTAATTTAACTCTGTTCTAGTCTTAGGATACAGATTAAAACAGCTATCTTTTTTAAACTGTAGAATTTTAGTGCGGGAGACCAGCTCCCAGAAGAAAGACATGCGGAGACACAGGAGCGCTTTCAAGAAGAAGTGTCTCAGTTTATTTTTTACAGCATGTCCTTTTTATACCGGACAGTTTACTATATTATTGAGCTGTTTTTTCCAGAGTTAAACTTTTACCCATTAGGAAGTTGTTTTTCTTATATGTTCTCTCCCAGGGTCTATTTTCCTGAGAAGTTGTTTTGTTCAGAGTTTTACCTTCTCAGTGATGTTTCTGTTACAGGGTACAGCCTGATCTGTTCTATACTAATGACTAACTTATCCTAACTATGTTTCAATTTCTACCTATAATGGCTAAAGCTGAGTTTCTGCCTTTGGCCCAAAGGATGTTTGCTGTAACTACTTAGCAATTATTTCAAACACTACTGGCTAAACAGGGTCTTAAGAATTATAAAGTGCATAATTTGTCTATTACTAAGAAACTAACAGCAAAACAGAATTATCGCAATATGTCTAAAACTCACTTAGTTGGTTAGGGTAAATAAAACAATATAAGAAGGGGTGTCAGATCTTTATCCTACTGGGGGCATCCAAAGGGGAATTTAAAATTTTCAAGATATAAAGCAGTATCTGTTTCTCAGTCAGAGCTTCAGAATTTGTCACAATAGCAGTGCACTTGGCCATGTCAGACACTGAGGTGCAGCCGGCTCCCAACATTTTAGAGTAAGACGGGACTCTTGAGTTTATCTAATTCACCTTTCTCCATTTGCCAATGAGAACCAGTTTTAAGGGAATCCAAAAACTTTGTGAGAAATCTGAATGGGTCTCTGTCACATCCAAGGTTCTTCATTTCCCCCTACCCAAAACAAACCAACAAAAGATCCCCAGCAAACTAATTGAGATAATTGTTTTAGAGTAGGGTAGACAGATAGTTGGCAATAGAAATCTATTGGGTTGTCGGAAAAGTCATGATGCGTTTTTGCAACAAAAAAAACCAGAAAAAAATACGTCATGACTTTTCCAACAACCCGGTAGTTGTTTTTCTCATCACCTGATCCTAAACAGTTCCTAGGTCCCGTCCTCCTTGTGCCTAGAGCTTCTTTTCTGTGTAGGAGAATAGGAACTGTAGCATTGTGGCTTTTGTTACTATAGTCCTTTCTGCCTAGATACCTAATTGATCACCCTTTTTCTTGAACAAATGTTAGTTTTATGACATAAGAGACATCTTAACCACCCTGGTTTTAGAACCTTGATCTGCCTGATAACATAAAATTTGTATCTGAAATGTCTTATGGTTTATTGGGCCTTGACTTGCAAATTAGTTTCAAAATAATAACAGGATAGAAATAGAAGACTCAGAATGAGCGATTAGCTCTTCTTACGACTTATTGAGCTAAGAATTTTCATAATTGGTTTAAGCACTGCTTGAATTTTATCCCTAAGACCATTGCCTTTTCAAGTATTAAGAATCTTAGAGCCTTGAGTTGTTTATCAGATTAATGAGGGATGCTGGGCAGTCCCATGGTGGTTATTATCCTTTATAAACTTATATAAAACATACTGAAATGCTAGCGGTTGTGATTATTAAGTATGTTTTGTAAAATTTTAGCATTTGCAATTTTAGGGCGCTAGGTTACATATCTTCCCATAGGAGTAACCCCACATCCTTTTAGGTTATCTTAAAGATGTTACATTTATCATCTGTTTACGTTGTCTTGTTTCTTTTTGCAGAAGATAGGCTAACAAGCATAAAATATACCATAATTCATGTTACCAATACAAAGTTCAAAGAGTGAGGCTTTTGAACTCAAATGATTATTATTATATTTTTTTAAAATGCTCTAGCTTGCCGAGTAATTTTTATGAATTTGACCTGTTATATTCTGGATGTATTATAAGCCTAGCATTTTAGTTTGTATGTTTTTACATGTCAGACAGCTACTAATTATAAAGTGAATTGTAATCCAGATTTGTTTGTAAGTAGATTTTGGTTAGACTTGGAATGCATTTTCCTTTAGAACTATAGATAAATCAGGATTCCTGCAAACTCAAACCTAAAATGAGTCTGAGGGTACCTTAAATTGAGTAAAGGGCTCGCGTTTGCCTGTATTATGTGGGTGGGCACGCAGCAAACTGGAGAGCATGGTTGGGCGATGGGCAAGTCACTCTCTGTGGTTCCAGTTCTTTGTAGCCATGCGACAGTGAAGGCCCAGTGTTGCCAGATTTTTTCCCTCTTTTTTACAAAGAAAATCCTGGCATCTGAATTTTTCTGTAAATTCATAATACTATTAAGATGTCCTAAATTTTTTTGAATGAATGCTGAGGGCCAAATTTGATGTATCAGTGGCCAGGTGAGCAACATAGGCCTCAGTTTGCGCTTCCTTTATACTAACAGTGTGACTCCCAAGTTGACCCATAGAATGCTCTATAAATTGTAGCCAAGTTATAATATTGACTTGTGTGCTGGGAGCAGGGCATGTGGGGCAAAAGTGATGTTAGCTCCCTTTCCCGGTCTCAGGTAAAGCTGTTGGGAATGTTGGACAGGTTTAAAACAGGCAAAGCTAGGTAATTCTTCACACTCTGCCATCCGTTGTTGTAGGGTATTTTGTTCTGAGTCATCCAGGGCCTTTATAATACCTTCAGTTGTCCTTTTGTGCCCTGCCTTGCCTGTTTACTCCTTGCCTCCCAGAAAGACCTATATTTTTTCCATCTTCCTTTAGAATTTTCATTTACTTCCTCCATTGGTGAGGAAAACAAAACAAATTCATGCTAACCTTCATAGATAGAAACATTGGTATTTATATTTTTGGAAGTTTTTGCTTATTAACAAGTGAATGTTGAATTGATAGACTTCCACAAATTGCAATAAAGTAGAATAAATTAATTAAGCTGTGTGAGAGGATGTTAATTAACTTATAGAAACTGGATAGCCTACAATATACTGAAAATATAAAATCTCTGAATCTGTAGACTTTGCATAAAAATCAGCAGTGAGAGATTCTTCACTGACTCTTCTTCTTTAAATCCACAGTGCTATTATCATCTCTGGAGGACCTAATTCTGTGTATGCAGAAGATGCTCCCTGGTTTGATCCAGCAATATTCACCATTGGCAAGCCTGTTCTTGGAATTTGCTATGGCATGCAGGTATATCTGTGAATTTGCCTTCAGAGTTGACTTAATTTTATTCTGTTTGTGACTCCTATTAGTATTTTCTGTCTTTAGAGTATTTAACATATTTAGTTGTATGAGATAATTTGCATATTACAACTCTATGAATTGCTGCACTAGTATAGCAGAACTGACCTAACTTAGTTTTGCCCGCTCAGCTTTATATAATTAAAATCCTACTTCATGTACTATTTTCAACCTTGGTTTTGAGATTCATTCAAGTTTTTCATTTTTACTAATGAATTTAGTATTCTAACATAGCACAAATTAATTGTACATTCCACTGGTTAGTATTGCTGGTCTTTTCCCAGTTTTTGCTATTACAAAACTACCATAAATATTTTCTATTTGTCTTTTGGCGTTGTACATACATAAACTTTTCTCTAGGGTAACCATAAATTGAAATGCTGAGTCTCAGATTCACTGGGTAATGATATTTGATATTTCTTCCCAGTTTACATTCTATAAAAATTGCTCTTCTGTGTATCCCTGCGAAGCTTGACATGGTCTTTTTTTTTTTTTTTTGGGTATCTTCCTATGTGAAGAGGTTTTAAAAGGATCACGTTGTAGTTTTAATGTTCATTTTCCTTATTATTGTAAGATTTGTATGTTTATTTGCCATTAGTGTCTGCTTTACTATAAAACCTTGTTCATGATTTTTGCCTATTTTTCAATTGATTTTTTTTAAATTCATTTATATATGCTGGATAGTAAACTTTTGTCAATTATGTATATTGCAGATACCTTCTAGACTGTTCATTCTTTATAATTTCGTTTGGCCTTTTTTTTTTTTTTAGTATTCTAAGAACATCTTTATTACAAGTGTTTGGTTTCCTTGTACACTTCCACAAGGTTTTCTCAAATTGTTTTTACTGGCAGAATTTCTTTCTCTGTTTTCCTCCCAAATCTAAACCTTATTGTAAAACTTGGGCAAATATGACAGGTAAAAGAGGGGCTGATATGATTAGGGTGGTAGACCTGGAGCACTACATGGCTTTCTTTGAGACATTTTAGACTTTGGGGTTATCAGGAATTCATACTGAAAACCATTTCCTTAAGCCAAAATAGAATATTAAAACAACAATTTAATAAGTAAATTGTTTTATTATACAGAAAGTTATCCCCTCCTTCCACAAACACACAGCTGATTTTTCAACTCCTTGCACTTTCAACCATAAGTAGCATAGTTAGGAACCAAAATTAAGTATGAAAGTCTTCTGAGCAGGTGAGAGCTTTAAACTTTACTGCAAGCCATTGACTTTCTAAAAAGACTTTAAACTTTGTATGGACTTTTAAATTGTGTATGGTTCCAACAGCTTTGGTTACCTTGATCATTCAACTGTCCTCTAATTAAGAACTGCAAATTAGGGGAGGCAGAGGTGTAGAAGGTTCACTGATTGTATTATAGAAGCACATTTCACTTAGCAAATTTGAATGGACTGCTCTGGACCATATGCATGTTAGGCCCCTGGGACTGAAGAGACCTGAAAAAAGACCTGAAGACATGGGGGTGAGAACATGGTCTGTTTTGGTAATCATGCTAGCTTGAACGGCTAGAGGAGAGAATGAAGGGGAAGCGGAGAGTGAAGGGGAAGATGAGACAGTGGCCATTTAATGAAGTCTTTGTTCAGTATAAGGGACTTGGACTTGATCAGAAAACTATGGCCTCCTGCCAAACCTGGCCCCACTGCTTGTTTTTTAATGACCTGCAAGCTGAGAATGGTTTTTGTGTTTTGAAATGGTTCAAAAAAATTTTTTTAAAGAATTATATTTTGTGATATGTGAAAATTAAATTAAATTCAAATTTCTGTGTTCATAAATAAAGTTTTATTGGAACACAGCCACATCCATTGCTTTAAGTATTGTCTATGCATGCTTTTGTGCTACAATGACAAGAGTTGAATAGTTACTCCAGAGACAGTAGGGCCAGCAAAGGCTAAAATACTTTCTGACCCTTCACAGGAAAAATTTACCAATCCCTGCCGGATATGCTAAAGAGCCATTGAAGAATTTAATCATGGATAACACAATCATATTTATATTTTAGTAGATAACACTGGTATGGGCATACCTCGGAGATACTGTAGGTTTGGTTCCAGACCACTGCAATAAAGCGAGTTGTAATCTTTTTGCTGGTGGAAGGTCTTGCCTTCAGTTTGTAAAAAAAAAAAATGCAACATCTGTGAAGTGCAATGAAGCGGAGCGTTATAAAACGAGGTATGCCTGTAATGGCTTAAACAAGGGTTAGAGAGTTTCTTTCCTGCTAGACTTAACTGGAACTTTTATTCAGGAAAGTTTACTGTGAATGTCTAAGAGGAAAATTGTAGCGGTCAGCATTTGGGGATGGTTTTAAATAATATGCCACCGTGCATTATAAGAATGAACGTTTATTTAGCCTTCTTGCTTTTCTGTTGGGATCTGGGTCAACCTGCATCATGTGTTATTATGGCAGATATCTTATGACACTTTTGGAACAGACACATCAAGATGAATTGTAGTGATTATATCAATGCAGATTTAATGTTTTTAAAAATCTTGCATTTATTTGGTGTTGGGGGTTTGGGCATATGTAAATGTAAATAAGAGTAGAAGATTGACAAAAGTAGGGGCAGAGTGCAGAGACCATTTGAAATAAGAGTCTGTAGGTGTATGGGATTTGAACAAATGAGTTTAATTGAAAGACCAGATTTTCTTGCTTATCCCAGCTCCATAGCACAGCCTTCTGTCGGCTTTCAGACTTCCTTTGGGACCAGAGATTGAACAGCTTGGAGAGATTTATACTTGTCTAGTTTTAATACCATAGCTCTTCTCGTTGACTACTCTAGCTTTTTCTAAGCTATTTTCATATTATTTTCATATTACCCTTTACAGTGCTTTTAAACTGAACTCAGGTGAAATTATTAAAGAAATCTCTATTTTTAATAGATGAATTAAAGTGCACTAAATGGAAAATCTGCCAGTGTTTAACAGAAATTAACCTCACATCAAATTTCTAATCTAGTTTTGTTTTATAACTATGTCTCTTAATAATTGTGCAATTGTATATAACAGTACCAAGTTTTCCAGATTTTTCAAACGCCCTTTTTTTGTGGGCACAAACATAACGTATCCTGAAAAGAAGGAATATAAATTAAATTAGCATAAGAAAACGGGTAATTTTCTTTTGATTTATATTAACATCAATTTATTTTCTCTTTGAACAGATGATGAATAAAGTATTTGGAGGTACTGTGCACAAAAAAAGTGTTAGAGAAGATGGAGTCTTCAGTATTAGTGTGGATAACACATGCTCATTATTCAGGTATTTTAGATATTTTTAGATGAATAGGAATGGTAGATTAACTAATTTAAAGTTTGGATTGTATGCTTCAAAATGGGAGATTCTGTAATTCTTAAACAATGTTAATGCCACAGTAGTGGCCAAAGGCATAATTACAGTATTTGTCTTCTGTTTGAGTGTCAAGACAGAGGAGGGAGGTGGTGATGCTAACATGACATAATTTAGAAGCACCTCTGCAGTCTTGGACACCTATTTGGGATTGCATATAGTGATGCCAACGTTTGTAGTTTTTCCTTTTCACTCTTTGGTAGAATGTGATTTTCAACATTTGATGTGATAAATGTATACAGTTTTAAACTGGCCTGCATCTAAGATGCATTTGTATACCTTTCCCCACCACATTCTTGCTGGGGAAATTTAGCAAGCTGTCTATTTATTAGACTCATTACTTAACATGTGTTTTGTTTCCCTCCTCCTCACTTTCTCTATGTTGAGCATAACTGTACATGGTGTACTATCTTTTTAATATGGTGAATGTATTAATTGATTTTATTGCTATGTGGCAATAGATTAGGTGCTATAGCTTTAATCTATATAAAAATAATGAACGAGCTGTTCACTAGCTTCCTAGAATTATCTTCTGCTTTACTTAAAAAAAAAAAATCACTGTTTTCACTCAGTTTTCTGAAAGACCAGAAAACTTATGTTTTAGTCACTTGCTTTCTTTTTGGGGTTTTTCTGTTTTGGGTAAAGCCCATTTTGATGGCCTGTTGGTTACTTATTTGCTTCTTTTTGACCTGAATTTCATTTTTATTTTAAAACCACATTTTCCTCTAACTGCGTTAAATCTGTAAAATGCAGGCTGATGTCAATTAATGAGCACATGTAGTTACTTTCTATCATCATTTCTTTTCACTGTGCTAATTATTTTTAATTATAGGTTTGTTTGATTAACATATATCCTTAAAGCCTCCCATTCACTTGTGCCTAAATTCTTAACAAATGGTTTTCTCCAAATTGGACATATCAGAATGTTTTTAAATTGAGTAAATTTGGTGTGTAATATTGTGTAAGTTTAAGATGTACAATGTATTACTTTGATACATTTATATATTATAATATGATTGCTGATGTAGTGATAATTTATCACATGATATAATTATAGTATAATGTTATCTACATTCACTATACTGTGCAGTAGATCTCTGTGGCTTATTTACTATTCATTATAAGTTTGTACCCTTAAACACCATCACTCTTATCCTCTCCCCACCCCCCGCTGCCCCAGTCCCCTTGGTAACCACCATTTTTCTCTATTTTTTACAGGTTTAACTGTTTTAGATTCTACATATAAGGGACATCATACAGTACTTTCTCTGTCTGACTGATCTTGCTTAGCTTAATGTGCTCAGGGTTCACTATGTTGTCGCAAGGAGGAGGACATCTTCCTTTCTCATGACTGAAGAATATTCCATATTGTATATGTACCACATCTTTTTTATCCATTCATTCATTGATGGGCATTTGGGTTGTTTCCATGTCTTAGCTATTTTGAGTAATGCTGTAATAAGTGGAATTGCTAGATCCTATGATAGATCTAATTTTAATTTTTTTAAAGAACCTGCATATTCTTTTCCATAGTGGTTGAACCAGTTTACAGTTCCACCGACAATGTGCAAGTGTCACCTTTTCACCACATCCTCACCAGCACTGGTTATCTCTTGTCTCCTTGATGATAGCCATTCTTACAGGTGTGAGGTGATGTCTCATGGTGGTTTGATTTGAATTTCCCTGATAAGTAGTGATGTTAAGCATCTTTTCATGTGTCTCTTGGTCATTTTGATGTCCTCTTTGGAGAAATGTCTGTTTAGTTTTTCTACCCATTTTTTAAATCAGATTTTTTTGTTTTTGTTTTTTGAGTTGACTAAGTTTTATATATATTTTGGATAGTAACTCATCCGTCAACAAATTTTAAGATCCTTGTCATGAATTTATTTTTATCTGAAATGTAGATACAATCCCAGTTTTTACACAAAACTGGCTATGGCTATGGCTAGCTCCTCTTTAATATTCAGGAAGAGCAAAAATAAGTAAACCTGTGTTCAAAGATTCTATTTTTCAAAGGAAGATTAATTAAAAAGCCAAGATTGCTTAAAAGAATTTTACACACTGAAGCTACTCATTGCCAAAATATGTTTGAAATCCAGTGCTAGTTCCACTTCATAATGAAGCGGTGTTGTCTGTATTCACTCACAGTATAACGTCCCACCAGGACTCCTAAAGCAGCTCTCAAGACGAGTCACTTAAGAACTGCTTTAGGAGTCCTGGTGGGATGTTCTACTGTCAGAGGCTTTAAACATAAAGATCTGGTCAAGATTTAATGTTTTTCTGTCTTTCTGGTTCCAAAATTCTGAGACTCAGTCACAACCTATACTAACCCTAAACAACAGTGTTGACAACAATTACAATACCAAAACATCCTTTAGCTTGAATGTACTTTATCCTCTTGCTTTATTTTTAATTTAATTTTTTATTTCTTAATATTTCAGATTTTCCTATAATGTACAAAATATCTTTTTATGATTGATGTTTAAATCAGGGTCCAGAGAAAGTTCACACATTGTATTTAATTAATGTTACTTACATCTCTTTTAATCCATGCCATTAATTTGTGTGGCACGAGAGATAGAGGTCCACATTGCGTCTGGGTCATTGTTTGTAGGCCTTTTCAGTGAACAAAGTTAGGCAGTATATATTCTTTTAGAAAGAGGAAACAATCATTAATGTATACTATTATTTCCAGTTAAAATGAAAGATTATAGGGTTTTTACCTAATGCCTTTGATTCTTTTTTTATTTCCATGCTTTAAATCTGAAACTCTCAATTCCTCATATATACTCTCAATATATTATTTATATTTGTTTTAACTTACAGTATACACATATCTATACTATATATATAGCTGCAAAATAACATTAGTACTAGTACTGAATAAAGTATTAAGATCTCTGAAATACCTCTTGTTTTTAAGATAAACACCAATAGAGATAAAATGTTGAAATTGTTATAGCCTCTTGAAATTATTATTTTTTTTGTGTGTGGTAATAATACCAAATTGATATATTTATTTGTCTCAGTTTTCAGTTTTTACAGATTGACTTTTTTTGAGATTTAATATTTTTTAATTGGCTTTACTTATAGCGGATAGAATAAATTTAAATTCTAGCAGTCTTGCACTGTTACATGCTTATTTCTGTTTTCTTGATTTACACATATGGCAAACTAGTATTTCTAAAGCTAAAGAATAAACTTCCAGTTATAAGATGAATAAGTTCTGGGGATCTAACGTACAGCATGGTGACTACTGTTAGAGAGTAGATCTTAAATGTACTCACCACACATGCAAAAAATGGTAATTATGTGAAATGATGGATGTGTTAACTAACCTTATTGTAATCATTTCAAAAAAATATATTACGTTGTACAGCTCAAACTTAACACAATGTTAGATGTCAGTTATATCTCAAAGCTGGAAAAAGCAAAGCAAAAGGATCCATTAATCATGTCTGTAATTAAGATATTTGTGTGTTGTGTTTTATTTCTTCTATGTTTAGGGGCCTTCAGAAGGAAGAAATTGTTTTGCTTACCCATGGAGATAGTGTAGACAAAGTAGCTGATGGATTCAAGGTGGTGGCACGTTCTGGGAACATTGTGGCAGGTGAAAATTCTAAAACTTTTGCAGATTTCATTTTAAAAAATTTATCTGAATAGTCTAAGACTATGTTTCTATATAAGGTACTGTTTTTGATTTTTCTGATTTTTAAAAGATACTTTAAATGTCAGGATCAACTATTAGTTTGTGAAGGAAATTAAATATTAGGAAGATTATCTAGAAGTCACCTACTGGTTTGCTCTGAAATATTTTTAAAAATGTTTATACTTATCACAAGTTTTTCAGACATAAAACACAGCAGCTATAATTTTACAGCTCAGGAAAAATGTGGGAGCTCTCCATCTTTCTAACATGCTATATTCATAATTGCCTTTTTAAATGCCTTTCTTAAGTATGCATAGGCATGTATCTTGGATGTCTGCAAAACACCAGAGTCAGCATTCAGGACATTTCTCTGAACCAGGGTTGGCAAACTATGACCTATGGGTCAAATCTAGCCGGTAGCCTGTTTCAGCATGTCCAGGAACTAAGAATGATTTTTTACATTAAAGGATTATAATAAAAAAGACTATATATGTGTTTCACAAAGCCTAAGATTTTTACTGTCTAGCTCTCTGTAGGAAATTTGCCAACCCATGCTGTAAAACCATTTTTGTCATCTACTTTTTTGAGGAAGAGGAATTGATTTTCTGGCTGCTTGTATTTGCTTGCTTACTTGAATAATTGTAAATAATCACCACTAATCCTGGAAATCAGTAAAAGAAAAAAATGGGTTTATCAATACATTTCTTGATGTTTGAAATGCCATATCTTAATAATAAGTTGAAGAAACGATTTGTCCTGGATAAACTGAATTGAGTGAGTAATCGGCCCCAGTTACTTAACAGACTTAATATATTAGCATGCATATGATCAAGAATGGTTTTCATATTGAAATGCGTTTACTTCATATAAAAGATCAACAGTGGTGGATGGCTTATGTATTTTTATTCATTTAAAAAATATTTGAGCACCTACTATGTGCCAGGCACAGTGTATCCTTGGCACAGTGCTAGGTGCCAAGGATACAGTAATGAACAAAATGGGCAAAATCTTTAACATTCTAGTTGGGGGAAGGGGTGGGACAGACAATATACAGACAAATACAGAATATATCAGGTGTCAGCATTTATTAAGTACATTGAAAAAATAGGGCAAGAGAGGAGTGTTGCAGAATATGTGTGATTAGTGTTGTTAATGTTTTATATCAGATATTCGGGGAAGGTATTTCTGTAAGATGAAATTGGACATGAAGGAAGTAAGTGCTGACCCTTCTGGATATTTGAGGGAAAAAGAAAGAACAGTACAAAGCTTCTGGGATGGGACCCTGTTTGAGGAACAGCAAGGAGACGACGGGGTTTTGTTTGGAGTAAACGTGGGGGAGAGTGGGAGAAGTGGAGGCCAGAGAGGTTGCTGGGGACCAGAACACAGGACCTTCGAGGACATTACGAAAACATTCTTGGCTCATAGTGAGTAGGGGTTTTGAATAAAGGAGAGACGTGATCTAATTCCTGGCTATAGTGAGGAGAAAAGAGACAGGGTCAGATGTCGAAGCAGCGAGACCAGCAAGGTGTCCATGGAATCAGGAAGGGAGAGAACGGTGTAGGTGATGGGCGGCAGAGGTGGGGGTGGTCAGGAGGGATTGGATTCCCGCAGAGATTTGTACATACATATTTTGTTAGATTTATACCTAAGTATTTCATTTTTTGGGGGGTGCTAATGTTAATTGTATTGTGTTTTAAATATCAAATTCCACTTGTTCATGGATGGTATATAGGAAAGCAATGAACTTTTGGTTTTAACCTGTATTCTACAACTAAAGCAGTAATTCTGCTGTAATCACTTATTAGTTCCAGGAGTTTTTTATTGTTGATTCTTTCAGGTTTTTTGTATAGGTGATCATGTCACCTGTGAACAAAGACAGTTTTATTTCTCTTTCCTGGTTTGCGTACTATTTATTTCCTTGTCTTGTCTTTTTGTATTAGCTAGGACTTTTAGTACGATGTTAAAAAGCTGTGGCTAGAGGGAACATCCTTGCCTAGATCCTGATCTTAGTGGGAAAGTTTTGAGTTTCTTACTGTTAAGTATGATGTTAGCTGAAGGTTTTTAGAAGATAGTCTTTATCAAGTTGAGGAACTCCCTTTCTGTTCTTAGTTTACTGAGTTTTTATCATGAATGAGTGTTGAATTTTTTTCAGATACTTTTTCTGCATGTATTGATAGCATTGTGTAATTTCTTGTATAGATCTAGGCCTATTCAGATTATCAATTTCTTGTGTGAATTTTGGTAAATTGTGTCTTTCAAAGAATTAGTCCATGTTATCTAGGTTATAAAATTTGGGACACAGTTGTTCATAGTATTCCTTTATTATTCCTTTTAATGTTCATGAAATCTGTAATGATATTCCTTCTTTTATTTGTGATATTAGTAATTTATGTCTTTTTTCTTTTAGTTAGCCTGACTGGAGGCTTATCAATTTTATTGTTCTTTTCAAAGAACTGGGGTTTGGTTTTGTTAATGTTTTATTTCTCCAATTGATTTCCTGTTTTAAATTTCATTGATTTCTGCTTTAATTTTTATTATTTCTTTTCTTCTGCTTACTTTGGATTTAATTTTCCCCACTTTTTCTTGTGTCCTGAGGTGGATGCTTAGATGATTGATTTTTAAATCTGTTCTGATATGTGCATTCAGCTATAAATTTCCCTCTAAGGTCTGTTTTTGCTGTCTTTTGGTGGTTTCAGACCAATTTCCAATGTGTGTGGGAGTCGGGGGGTGGTGTTTCCCACACCAGCAGGGTGTCCAAGAATTCAACTCAATTCAACTCAAATCTAATACTATCTACCTGGACATATAGCATCAAGTTCTATAGGTTGAAGGCTCAGTCCAAGACTTACCAGTCACAAGCCTAGGTTGACGGATTGGCTGAGGATTGGCGGTTCCACTGACCCCTCCTTGGACTTAGGATGCTTGGACTTCAGATGCCAGTTGTAATTCCAGGTTACCAGTACTCTGACTGACTGACATATAAATCAGAAGTTCCTACAACCCCCTCTTTGGGCTCGTTTGATTTGCTAGAGCAGCTCACAGAACTCAGAAATATTTTATCTACTAGATCACCAGCTTCTTATAAAAGGATATAACTTAGGATGAGCCAGATGGAAGAGATGCTTAGGGCAAGGTGTGGGGGAAAGACACGGAGCTTTCATGCCCTCTCCAGACACGCCACTGTCTCCTAGAGCTCCAAGTGTTCAACTTGGAAGCCTTCTGAATCCCATCCTTTGGGGTTTTTATGGAGGCTTTGTTAAACAGGCATGATTACTTAAATCATTGTCCATTGGTGATTGATTCAATCTCCATCCCCACTCTCCTCCCTGGAGGTCAAGGGGCTGGGACTGAAAGTTTCAACCCTTAAATCACATGGTTGGCTTCTCTGTCAACCAACTTGTATCCTCAGGTGCATTCCAAAAGTCACCTTAACATTTCATCAACTTAGGAAATTCCAAGGGTTTTGGAAGCTGTGAGTCAGGAACTGTGGACAAAAACCAAATATATATTTCCTATAAATCACAATATTGCACATTTAAGTTCTGCTCTCGGCAAATTTCAGTTATCCAATATAACGCTATCAACTATAGTCACTGTATTATATATTAGATCCTCAGACTTTATTCATCTTATAACTGAAAGTTTGTATCCTTTTACCAGTCTCTTCTTATTTCCCTCCCCCCTCCACCCACCCCCTGGCAATCACTTTCTGTTCCCTGTTCCTGCGATTGACTTTTTTTTCTTTTTTAAAGATTGTACATATAAGTGATAACCATGCAGTATTTGGCTTGTTGCACTTAGCATAATGCCCTCCAGGTTCATACATATTGTTGTATATGACAGGATTTCCTTTTATTTAAGGCTGAATAATATTCGCGCGCGCGCGTGTGTGCGTGTGTGTGTGTGTGTGTACGTGTACCATATTTTCTTTATCCATTTATTCATCGACAGACACTTAGTTTGTTTCCATGTCTTGGTTATTGTGAATAATGCTGCAGTGAACATATGGATATCTCTTTTGAGATAATGGTTTCATTTCTTTTGGATATATACCCAAAAGTGGGATTGCTGGATTATATGGTAGTTCTATTTTTATTTGTTTTGTGGAACCTCCATGCTGTTTTCCATAGTGGCTGTACCAGTTTGTATTCCCTGAACAGCGTACAACGATTCCCTTTCTCCACATCTTTGCCAGCATTTGTTGTCTTGTCTTTTTGATAATAGATACCCTAACAGGTATGAGGTGATATGTCATTGCGGGTTTGATTTGCATTTCCCTGATGATTAGTGATGTTGAGCACTTTTTTATCTACCTGTTGGTCACTTGTAAGTCTTTTTTGGAAAAATGTCTATTCAGGTCCTTTGCCGATTTTTTAATTTGGTTGTTTTTATGCCTTTGAGTTGTATGAGTTCCTTGCATATTTTGGATATTAATCTCTTATTTGATATATAGTTTGCAAATATTTTATTCCATTCCGTAGGTTGCCTTTTCATTTTGTTGCTTTCATTTGCTCTGCAGAAGCTTTTTAATTTGATGTTAGGTAGTCCTATTTATATTTGTTTTTGTTGCCTTTGTTTTTGGTGTCAAATCCAAAAAAATATTGCTAAGACCAATGTCACGGAGCTTTTTTTCTGTGTTTTCTTCTAGTAGTTTTATGATTTCGGGTTTTACATTCAAGTCTTTAATCCATCTTGAGTTGAATTTTGTGTATGGCCTAACATAGGGATCCAGTTTCATTTTTTTGGGTGTGTGACCGTCCAGTTTTCCCAATACCAGTTATTGAAAAGACTATTCTTTCCTCATTGTATATTCTTGACTTTGCCATAAATTAGTAGACAGTATATACATGGGTTTATTTCTGGGCTCTTTGTTCTGTCCCTTTGGTCTCTGTGCCTGTTTTTATCTGAATATCATACTGTTTTGATTACTGTAGTGCTGTAATATAGTTTGAAATCAAGAAGTGTGATGTCTCCAGCTTTGTTCTTTCTCAAAATTTCTTTGGCTCTTTGGAGTCTTTTGTGGTTCCATACAAATTTTAGGATTGTTTTTGCTATTTTTGTGAAAAAAGACATTAGCATTTTGATAGAGGTTGAATTGGATCTATAGATTGCTTATATATTAGTTCTTCTTATCCATGAACATGGGATATTTTTCCATTTATTTGTTCCTTCTTCAGTTTCTTTCATCAGTCTTATAGTGTTCAGTGTACAGATCTTTCATCTCCTTGGTTAAATTTATTCCTAAGTATTTTATTCTTTTTTTTTTTTAAGATTTTTATTGGGGAATTGGGGGGCTGGGAACAGCAGTGGGGAATTGGGGGAAGGGGAACAGACAAGTTGCTGTCATTTTTTGTTCTTCGGTCTAGTTGTGGAGGACGTTGCTTCACTGGCCCAAGTTGGCACCATCATTGCGCTCTTCCCGGGTGAGGCAGATCAGTCGCTGG
>NW_017731366.1:4963846-4965532 GCF_001890085.2 Hipposideros armiger | reverse complement strand
AGTGGTCCATGAGCACTTGAGAAGAATGTATATTTCTCGCAGCATTTTAAATATTTCACTCCACCCTCTTCCGCTTCCATGTTTTCTGAGGGGAAGTCAGATGTAATTCTTATTTTTACCTCTCTATCAGTAAGTTGTTTTTTCCCTCTGGCTTCTTTCAAAAGTTTTCCTTTATCTTTTTTTTTTCCTGTAGTTTGAAAATGCTAAGCCTCAGCATAGTTTTTTTTGGGTATATATCTTGCTCAGTGTTTTCTGAGCTTCCTGGATCTGTGGCACAGTGTCTGAAATTAATTTGGGGAAATTCTCATTTATTATTGTTTCAAATATTTCTTCTTTTCCTTTCTTCTTCTGAAATTCCCATTCTTTGTATTTTACACCTTTTGTGCTTGTCTCACAGTTCGTGGATATTCTGTTCTGAATTTTTTTTTCTGTGGGTTTTTTCTCCTTGGTTTCCAGTTTGGGCCATTTTTATTGAGACATCCTCTAGCTGATAGATTATTTTCTGATCCATGTCCAGTCCTCTAATAAGCCCATCAAAAGCATCATCATTCTGATACAGTAATTTTTTTTTATTTTTTTTTTAGCTGAGCCATCCTGCAACCTGTTGGCAGCTCAGCGGCTGCTCAGCTCGGGCCGGGACTCGGGCTGGGACTCGAACCGCTGTTGCTCAGAGCTCAAACTCTTGAGCGAGCTCTTAACCAACTGAGCCACTCAGCCGGCCCTCTGATACAGTGTTTTTGATCTTAGCATTTCTTTTTGATCCCTTGTTAGAATTTCCATTGCTCTGCTTACATTGCTCATCTGTTCTTGTGTTCTGTACTTTATCCATTAGAGTTTTTATCGCCTACGGCCTTGGGTTATAAACTTCACAAGTCCCTTTTGTTTTTCCCCCTTGTTATATGGGACAGGATGACCTGAGTAGGCTGAAGTTGGGTATGTCCCTTCCCCCAGGTACTTAGGCTCTGTTAAAACCCCAGCAGGTTAGGCTGATTATATCGTTTCTCCTGAGAGTAGACCTTGTTAAGAAGGACAGAATGGTTTGGTGCATTTCAAAATGGTTCCTTTTCCCCCTCTCCCAGCTGGAAGCATAAGGAGGTTTTTCTCTGACATTCACTGTGAGAACTTGGTCAAGCTCCTGGATGTAAAATTCACAGTGTGGGGTCCCCATGATTGGGTCCTTTTGGAGCTTTTACCTCTTAGATGGACGCATGCTGAGCCTCTAGCAATTCATCAGTTGTAGTCACGTTTGCCCACTTTGGCAGTGATTCCTGTGGAGGTTTGCATTCTGGGTTTTTATTCTGGTAGGCTGTGATTCTCTGCATTCACCTTTAGTCTCTCCAAGGATGGTAGTCAGCTTTTTACTTCTTGTTAGGACAGAGTGGTGTCTTCCAGCTTTTTACATGCCAGACTGGAAATCGGAAGTTAGATCGGATTCTGATATGATTTGAAGGGAGAAATGAAGGATTGGCTGTTGTGTTGCATGTAGAGTAGGGAAGAGAGAGGAGAATTCAATTCTAAACTCCCAAGTTCTTTGGCCTGAGCAACCAGAAGGATGAAGTTTCTGTTTATCTGATGGGAAACAATGCAGGAGTTTGGGTTTGCACGTTAAATTCAAGATGTCTTATTAAACGTTGAAACGAAGGTATGAGGAGGCAGGTGTATATGTGAGTCTGGACTGGAGAAGAG
>NW_017731366.1:4956693-4963151 GCF_001890085.2 Hipposideros armiger | reverse complement strand
AGTTTTTAGTTTTTATTTTTCCTGTCACTAAAAATTGAACTAATTTGTATCTGTTTTAACATTGGAGGAAGAAATTGTGAGGAGTTATTGTGGGTACTATTTGAGTCCTTTCAACATACATTTTAATTTATGATTATTTTCTCTATAAAGGTATAGCAAATGAATCTAAAAAATTATATGGAGCACAGTTCCACCCTGAAGTTGGCCTTACAGAAAATGGGAAAGTAATACTGAAGAACTTCCTCTATGACATAGCTGGGTGCAGTGGGACCTTTACTGTGCAGAACAGAGAACTTGAGTGCATCCGAGAGATCAAAGAGAGAGTGGGCACATCAAAAGTTTTGGTAAGCAATTTACATCTGAAAGTCTACAAATTTATGCCAGTAATATTAGAGCTGGCTTCCTCAACATAGCCCTTCAGTGTTGAATGGGTGATCGTATGCTTTGTGAGTTGCACTGTTTGAGAGTGCTTTTTCAGTTACCATACATTCCTTTGTTTTTAGGTAACAATTTAAGCGGATAGTTTTTATTTTCTTTTTGCTTATTGTACTCCATTTGATTTTTCTTCTCATTTCACCCCGTAGGTTTTACTCAGTGGTGGTGTAGACTCAACAGTTTGTACAGCTTTGCTGAATCGTGCTTTGAACCAAGATCAAGTCATTGCTGTGCACATTGATAATGGCTTTATGCGAAAACGAGAAAGCCAGTCTGTAGAAGAGGCTCTCAAAAAGCTCGGAATTCAGGTCAAAGGTATTGATGAACCCCAGAAAAGTTAATTTGCATGTCAGGATTTGTTTGATCAAATCTAGCTTTAAGTGAGAACATTGCCCTTAACCAAGTACAGTTTTCCCAGTAAGTTCATTGTTGAAAATATTTTTTATTTTTATATTATAATTGCTTCTGGTTCAGGAGGGACCCCAGTATAAATTTTAAAACTGTTGATTACTTCTAATATTGTATACAGATCAATAAGTTACTGTATTCCAGCTACCATTCTGTTCTCTTCTACTCATTCTTTTTTAAAATTTTTTCCTACCCATAATATTTATGCATGAGAATATCCAAGCCTTTTTATAGTAGGCACTGATATACAGATTATTTTACAAACAAAGGCTTATACAGAGGAGAGGAGTGAAGTCTATAGTCACTTTATTTTTTTAAGGACACTAATAAACTTTTGGGGGCTTAACTGCACTTAACATTTGTTGAAATCTTTTATACTTTTTAAAAACTAGGTGTAATCACTAGTTATAGTGAAATTAAGTCAGTAGTTTAATGATGCAGACCATATATATTATTGAACTAATTGAAATTGATGCTGAGAGGCTGAATATAAAATGAAGACTGGAGTAAAACATGAAGTGAAGATGAGTCTATTTCTTTCTCCTTTTGAAACGTCACTAAAATAACAGTACAGGCATAAAACAAGTATAATCTCACAAGGACAAAGAATAGAGGCGGTGATAGCAGTAGAATGATTTCAACAAAACGTTAGAATGCAGAAAGCAGATGAATAATGTGGATTATAGCTGATAAACTAATGAAGTTTAAGTTTCATGAACCCTTGGTAGCCTTTTCTGAAATACTAGGAGGGACCCTAGTAGTATCTTCACATGGTCATACATTTTTATGAAATTTGCAATTAAGATATTTTAATAATTTGTAGTTAATTAAGTTCACTTGGTTTTTCCACTCTAGCTTGCTCTGTGTTGGGTGGTGTTGGACTGGCTGTGGGCCTTTTGGGGTAGGCTAAGAAAAAGTTGAGTTAGGTACACATTTAGTTTGGATTTTAGTGGTACAGGCATACCTTGGAGATATTGTGGGTTCAGTTCGAGACCTCTGCAATAAAGCGAATTGTAATCTTTTCACTGGTGGAGGCTCTTGCCTTCAATTTGTAAAAAAAAATGCAACATTTGTGAAGCACAACAAAGTGAGGCACAATAAACTGAGGTATTGTCTGTATAATGCATATGTGATTTGTGATCGAAAACCTGCGTCTGTCCCTGGTAACTGACATAGTAGAATGGGGGACCTTAAAACCTTGGGGTGAGGGTGATGGTGAGGGGAGGAAGCCAACAAAAAGCAAGACTCCTGGGGAGGCCCAGGGATTGGAAGCATTGGCTTTCCTGTTGCTTGTGGTTCTCTGGGTGAGTCTCAAGTGGGCTGGTTGAAAATCTGGGAAGCAGCTCCTTTTCCTTAACACAGGGACAAGCTGCTGCTATCTGTGCCCATCAGAAGACTGGGTTTATCCTCTAGTGAGGCTAAACTGGAGAGGCTTGGGACTTGGGCATATCAATATCAGGCATAGTTGAGGGTGGAAGTAAGAATTTACATTAAAAACAGTAGGCCTAAGTAAAAATCTTACGTACTGAATGGTGACTTCCTCCCCCTGACAGTTCCTTTGTTCAATTTACCAGAATGCTGATAGGCAGGAGATTGGAGATGAAATAGCCAGCTGCCTTGTCATCTTGCAGTGAAGCCTGTCGGTTGTTCAGCCTTATTACCAAATAGAGATCTTAGTCAGTTTTTGAGCACCTTGCTCTTAAATGTGAAGGGACTGTCAAGGACCAGTAGATAGTAGCTATATGTTAATAACTGTCAGTTTTTAAAGAAATTAGTCAATTTGCAGTTCTGAGAACTTTGATTCCTGTATATAAGGCACTGCTTTCAGTTCATTTGGGACCATGCTTCTTGCTGTGGCTTTTGCGTGTTGCTCTGGTGGAGCACCTAACAGAGGGAAAGCAACGAGCATAATTTATGATATCATGAGCCTAGGTCATTAAATGTCACAGGATTCACTAAAGGACACTACTGAGTGCCTGTGTCTGGACTGTGTTAAGCATGGTTTGTTTATTGGTAGTCCTGGAAAATGTAGGCAAATTAATGGACGATCAAAGGATTCATCTAGACTTTCTTCCTGTAGTTTGATTTGTTATTATGATTTTAAAAATATCTTCTATTAGTTTAAAACATGTTTGTCCTCTCTTCCCCAGTGATAAATGCTGCTCATTCTTTCTATAATGGAACAACAACTCTGCCAATATCAGATGAAGACAGAACTCCACGAAAAAGAATTAGCAAAACGTTAAATATGACCACAAGTCCTGAGGAGAAAAGAAAAATTATTGGGGATACTTTTGTTAAGGTGCCTTTTAAATTTCCTTAGTGTGTAGTATTTTTTTTTTATGTCTGAAAAAAAGCTTTATTTTGCCTTCTTCAAAACTATTTTGTTGCTTTGTAGTATTTTTTATGTGAATTTTAGTATTTGTTTTTCTTTGTTATTATATCAAATAACCAAATTTGCTGACTAATTTTGATACTTTTTTTTTTTTGCTAAGAATCTTAACTCTATTTTGCTATTATGCTGACCTGTAGGAATTGTTTTATATTTGTAAAAAAAAAAAAATGTATACTTACGTTTTCAGGCTATTGTAACTATTTAAGAATAGGTATTTTGAGTTGCTATTAGATTTTAGTTCTTCAGGCATTTCAATAGCTAGTTTTCAGGCTCTTGAAGGGAATGTTTGCATTACTCTTCGAATTATGTTAAAACATGTTCTCTGAAGAACATAAGTTCCTAAAGGAGTTTATTTTGGGAGTTGGCGGATTTCATCTGGTCAGTATTGCACAAGGACTGTGAGAAATTTAGCTGAAAGTATAAGATTTTACTGTCTTTTTAAAAGATTGATCTTTTAAAGGCTGATTTACTCCTGTTGGTTATAGATTGCCAATGAAGTAATTGGAGAAATGAACCTGAAACCCGAGGAAGTTTTCCTTGCCCAAGGTACTTTACGGCCTGATCTAATTGAAAGTGCATCACTTGTTGCAAGTGGCAAAGCTGAACTTATCAAAACGCATCACAACGACACAGAGCTCATCAGAAAGTTGAGAGAAGAGGTAAAAACTTCGCGAACTTTCCCATAAAGCTCTTTTCCTCCCTGCCATAACCAATTTTAAGTGTGCACAGTTCAGTAATGTTACGTGTAGTTGCATTGTTGTGAAACAGGTTTCCGTAACTTGTCAAATTGCAAAACTGAAACTCTCTGTACCCACTAAACAGCAGCTACCCTTTTCTCCCTCTCCCTAGTCCCTGGTAATCACCATTCTACTTTCTGTTTCTGTGAATTTGACTACTTCAGATACCTTATATAAGTGACTGGCTTTTTTCACTTAGCATAAGTCCTTGAGGTTCATCCATGTTGGCATGTGACAAGATTTCCTTCCTTTTTAAGGCTGAATAATATTCTATTATATGTATATACACATTTTGTTTATCCATTTATCTGTCGATGGACATTTTGGTTGCTTCCACTTTTGGCTATTGTGAATTGTGCTGCTATGAACATGAGTTTGCAAATATCTCTTGGAGACCCAGCTTTCAATTCTTTTGGATATATACCAAGATGTGGGATTGCTGGATCATATGGTAGTTCTGTTTTAAATTTTTTGAGGGACCATCTTTATGTTTCCATAGCAGTTACACCATAGTACCTTTCACCAATAATACACAAGGGTTTCAATTTTTCTACACCTTGCCAACACTTGTTATTTTCTGTTGTGATAGCTATTGTAATGGATGTGAATTATCTGTCTCCATATTTTGGCATCTTAAAGTGGTGTCTTATTGTGGTTTTGATTTGCATTTGCCTAATATCTCATGATGTTGAACATCTTTTCATGTGCTTATTGGCCATTTGTATATCTTATCTGGAGAAATATCAATTGAGATCTTTTACTCGTTTTTAATTAATTTATCTTTTATTGAATTTTAAGTGTTCTTTATATATTCTAATTATAAGTCCTTTATAAGATATACGATTCGCCTTCTGTGGGTTATCTTTCATATTCTTGATGGTATCATTTGGAGAGCTTTAATTTTGAAACACTTGTATATTTTTAAATTGCCTTGTATTCTAATGAGAACTATATCAGAGATGGAGGGTAGGTTTGCTCTGATTTATTTATATTTAAAATATGTTTCAAAAAGAAATAAGATCACTAAATTATTCATCTAATTCCTTATAAGCACATAGGAAATACATTATAAGATGAAATTTTAAAAAATGATTTCTAAATCCAAGGTAAAAGACAAGAAAAGCCAACAATTTGATACTCTTTGTTTTCCATGTTATTTTGTTTACTAATTTATACTAATTGGCTTTTCCCCCCTGTAGGGAAAAGTGATAGAACCTCTGAAAGATTTTCATAAAGATGAAGTAAGAATCTTAGGCAGAGAACTTGGACTTCCAGAAGAGTTAGTTTCCAGGCATCCATTTCCAGGTAACATTAGAATTTAATTCTGTTTGATTTGTCATTAGATCTTCATGTTGAAGAACTATCAATTCAGACAATTTTGAAATAATTTATCTCAGGGAACATGTAACTTGAGGGAAAGGAAAGGGCGAGCAGGGAATGGGCCAACTCTCTTTAGTGACTACTGTATACACTTAATTTTATTACTCACTTTTCATTGTATTTTATTTAAGTATTACACCATTCTTGTGAGTTTTGCAGATAATGTTGCCATCAGATGAGAAAACCAAGGCTTAAAGATATTTTAATAACAATGCCGCATAATTCTTAGTGTCAGAGCTGAGATTTGTATGCTCTTTCTATGATACCATGTCGTATTTCATGCAAGATGGGGTTAAAACTTGGTTCTCTGAAATCCTTATCCCATGGCTGACTTGTCTGAATGGATGTACCACTTCTTTGCACAAAGCTGTATGTAACTAATTCATGAACAAAGAATACTCAGTTTAGTCAGTTGCTGTTATATAGAAGAATAATTAATTAGAGGTGATATTTGTTTAAAGTTAGGACTGAGAGTCTTAACCTGTTTTTATTAGTTCTTCAGTTTGGGGAAGTCTTATACCTCAGTTTCTAGTTCTCACCTTTAGGTGATGAGTTGAGAGAATGGTCCAGTTAAATTAAAAAAGCAGTAATAGTTCACATTTCTTGAGTTACTAGTATGTGTTAATAAGCACTCTGCTAAATATTTTACACATATTGTCTTATTTGATCCTCACAATAGAAACTGCTATTGTTCTGTTTTACAGATGAGGAAATTCAGGGACAGAGACTAATTTGCCAAAAGTTATGCAGATTAGGTTTGGATCCAGGATCCTAGCCCCAATAATTTTGCCTCAGAGTTTGTACTCTTAACTATCATTTTGCTTCCAAAAACAGTGTTACATGTGGTGATTAACATTTAATTTATCAGTAAACATCAAATCTAGTATTTAAGATGATCGGTGTGTTGGCAAAGGATTGTGTGTGAATGTAATGGAGGGAGGCAAGTGGTCCAGTATACTTGGTCATCATTTCAGCTGGATTCATTTGACTGTTTTAAAGTCTATTTTATATGCTGGATTTTTTTTTTTTTTTTAAGATTTTTATTGGGGAATTGGGGAAAGGGGAACAGACAAGTTGCTGTCGTTTTGTTCTTCAATCTAGTT
>NW_017731366.1:4936102-4956473 GCF_001890085.2 Hipposideros armiger | reverse complement strand
CAGTGTCACTGGCCCTCATATGTGGGATCCGAACCGGGGCCCTC
Source organism: Hipposideros armiger (assembly GCF_001890085.2). Classification (NCBI taxonomy): domain Eukaryota; kingdom Metazoa; phylum Chordata; class Mammalia; order Chiroptera; family Hipposideridae; genus Hipposideros; species Hipposideros armiger. Next base: position 4,956,429 of record NW_017731366.1, on the reverse strand, counting down.
TGGCATCCCAAGCGAGTTCTTAACCATCGCGCCACTCGGCCGGCCCTATATGCTGGATTTTTTATTATGTAAGATTTCATTGGCAAAAAGGATTTTGCTGCTCTGCTTAAAAATAAAAACTAGGCATACTACTTATCTTAAATAAGCTGTTTATTCTAAAGGTGAGGAATGAAACAGAAATTAATGGACATGGATGGCTAAGGTTTTGTCTATAAGTAGGCATCTAAAGGGATGGATGCCTTTTCTGTTTATAGTAAAGCAGCAGAATCCATTTTTCTTAGATCCATGTATATCTTGTGTTTTTATCCTTTTAAGTATTTGGTGAAATAGAAATACCAGTTCACATCTTTTGGAATTAAATACTCTTTAATTGTATGGTTGATTTGTTTTTTGCTTTTTTTTTAAACAACATACTCTTCTTTCTAAAATTAGGTTGGTAGTTGAACCTGGGCTATCAGTGATAAGGTGATTTATTATACCGTCCTCTTTTTTGTTTGTATGTTTGAAAATCCCCTTATTAAAAAATTTTAAATAGATTGACACATATATTGTGAATTAAAATGTATTGGAGAATTTTATGACAATCAAAAATAGATAGAAATCATTGATGTGTAAAGAGAATTGAAGCACTCTAAAAATGAGATGGATGGGAAACTCTAATAGTTACATTTGAAATAAAACAGTTTAAAAAACTTGCCATGATAAGTCAATTATATCTCAATAAAACTGGAAAAAAAACTTAAAATGGCAAATGGATTTTAATTTTTGGAAGGACTTTATATTTGAAAATGGTGCAATTTTTATATTAAATTTTTATATTAAATATAAAATTTATACTAAATATCATTGTTACTCTTCTTTTTAGGTCCTGGCCTGGCAATCAGAGTAATATGTGCTGAAGAACCTTATATTTGTAAGGACTTTCCTGAAACCAACAATATTTTGAAAATAGTAGCTGATTTTTCTGCAAGTGTTAAAAAGGTAATAATTTACACTGAATTTGCATACTGTGGGAGCTTTAAACAGACACAGCTAATCAGTACAAGAAATTAAATGGATTCTTGTTGTACTGCAGTATTTACAATGAATTTATTTGAAAATTCAGATTTGCAATGGCTATGAAGAAAATATTCTACAGAGACACTTAAATGTGGACTTCTCTTTCTAGCCATACAGTAGATTGGATACCTGAATATTAAAAATGCTAAATACGAAAGGGTGTTCTAGCTCCAAATTGATGATGAATGGAAAAGTCTTCCAGTCCTTCTGTAGATTTGGTGCCTAAATTCATAATCTGTGTGGTCTGAAAAACCACAAGCTAAGAATTTTGAGATTTAAAGTGGACCTTGGTTGGTAGTGCTTCCAGGTGTCAGGAAAGAAGCAATGTAAATACTCTGGGTATTTTCAGCCAGGCCTCAGCTGTATCCCATAGATACAGTTCCAACGAATATGAGCTCACAATAAAAAATTACAAAGTATGTATAGAAGTAAGACAACATGAATGAGAGCTAGTGGAAACTAGAGGAACAAAACCCTGAAACACTTCAAATACTGAAATTAGCAGATAGTAAGCTATAGTAGATAGTAAGCAGATAGTAGCAGAATATAAAGTACATAGAATTAAAAAACAATTGACATAAGAATAAGGCATATGATAAGAGACTATCAAAATGACCGGGCAGCTTTGGAAAAAAAGTTCTAGAGATGAAAATAACTGGAATTAAAGTCAGCTAAAGAAAGAATTAGTGAACTCGAAGACAGATGTTAAATTATCCAGAAATCTGAACAAAGCATCAGAAAGAAAATATGGATAGAAGAGGTTAAGGTAGAATGAGAAAGGCAACTTTAACATATATGCAGAAGGAGATAATAGACAAAAGTATTTGAATTCCTCCACACTGGTTAAAGACACCATGCCTTAGATTCAGGAAACATAACACACCTCTGTCAGGATAAAGGTAAGAATTTGACACCTAGTTGGCATACCTAGCAAAACTGCAGACTGCCAAAGACAAAGCAGCTGCAGAGAGAAGATTGATTACCCTACCAAGGAAAGACTTCATAGTGCCAGGAGATAATAATTGTGAACAATAGTGAACAGATAACTGTCTTCTAAGAACCAGGGCAAAATAGAATTTTCAGATAAAACAATTTACTGTTAACACTCTGTTACTTAAAGAACTAAATAATTCAGTGTTTCTCAAACCTGGTTGTGTATTAAAATCATCTGGGGGAGTTTTTGAAGTATACTGTACTTGGGCACCTTCTCCCTAGAATTTTTCATTTAATCTGAGATGGAACCTGAACATACCCAGTAATTTGAATGTGTAACTAGGCTTGAGAACCACTGACTTTAGGAGAAGCGAAAGGATCCCTGGAGAAAGGTCTGAGATGGAAGAAAGGATGGTAAACTAAAAAAACCATTAAATGGGTAAAATTGAAGCAAACATGGATTATATAATAAAAATCTATAATTGTTGGTGTTTATTTAAGAAATATTATGATATATAGCTAAAATAGCATGTAAACCACAAGGGGATTGATTGGTGTTAAAGCATTTAAAGATGCTAGCATTGTTTGCCAGAAGGTCAGAGAGATTGATTCTCTTTTGTTAAATATCCAAGTTAACACAGGGGACTCTTAGGGCCGGCCGAGTGGCTCAGTTGGTTAAGAGTGGGCTCAAGAGTGCGAGCTCTGAGCAACAGGGTCGCCAGTTCGATTCCTGGCTTGAGCTGAGCTGCCAACAGGTGGCAAGATGGCTCAGCTAAACAAACAAACAAACAAAAACAAAAAAAACCACAGGGGAACTCTTAAAAGAATAAAAATAGAGGATTTAACCTCAGAATCAGTAAGGGGAAAATAAGTGAGCTGAGAGAAATCAGTTCAGAAGAGTGTAAGAAAGGAGAAAGAAACATAAAAAGTGGGACAAACAGAAACTACTGAATGAAATGGTAGAATGAAATCCAACCATAACATTAACCCACAATTAATTAAAAGGACCAACATCTTTAGTTAAAACATAAATTGTCAAACTATATTGAAAAGTAAAACTTAGTCTCTTTACCTAGGGATAGAAGAGGTAAAAGAATGGAAAAACATATACCAGTCAGATACACCAAAAAAAGGAAGTAGGTGGATTATTTTCAGACAAAATTGACTTTATGTCAAAAAGTTTTATTAGAGATGAGGAGAAGGTTTGATTCATGTAAGGTATGTCCCTTGCTTGTGACAAGGGATTACATCTAATCTGTATTTCTTCTCCTAATGTTTAACTTCTCATAGCCCTAGTTCTCAGGAATGAAATTCTGATAGATAGCATTGCACACACAAGTTAAAGAGAAATAGCAAATAGGTTCTATTGCTATAAAACCGCAAGAGTCGATACATAAGATAGTAATAGATACCAAACAAGTGAGTGCCTTACTTCTTGAAAGCCTAAGAAATCTCTCTGGTTTTCTCAGCCTCACACGCTGTTACAAAGAGTCAAAGCCTGCACGACAGAAGAGGATCAAGAGAAGCTGATGCAAATTACAAGTCTGCACTCACTGAATGCCTTCTTGCTGCCAATTAAGACTGTAGGTGTGCAGGTGAGTTGTGTGAAATTGACCTGTGACAAAAATTTTTGCATTTTTTTCTTTCCACTAATATTGAAATAGGAATGACTTAGGAAAAATGAAATATGAAAGTATATACATCAAGTTTAGAAATGTAAAAAGGAAGTGTTTTATAGAATGTTTATGGAGTGGATAAGGTTATAGGAACTAAATATTCAGGCTGAGATTTTGTGGTTTTGGAACACCTGTCATCTCTAACCAAAAGTAAAAATTTAAAGAATGATTTACTGTGGGGTTGGCTTGCTTGCTTCTGCCTTGAAGGGGAGGTACCAAGCGGTCATGTCCTCATTTATCGGTCTCGGTGTGAAATATACTTTGGCGTTAGAAGTCTGTAACTGCAAGGGCCCCCAGATGAACATGTCACACCATGTAGGTCTTGTTCTCAGCTTGTGTATTTCTTAAACCAGTGCTCTCTGTTTCTTCAACGTGTCCTCTTTCTTTTAGCTGTGATCATGTACAACTAACATGTTGTATTTTTTATTGTGTCTTTCCAATTGTGAAAGCACGTGAGGATAATACAGTTCTCACTTTTAAAATGCTATTCATAATTAGATTATATTAAGTTCTCCTTTATATGATGCTCAAGTGAGTTTCTGGGGGAAAAAGCTTGGGGGAGAGGAGAGTAGGTAAGAAGGAGGTTTCCTTTCTGTTATTTAGAGCTGGTAGTTAAATGAAAACTAGAAAAATGGTGTGAGTGCCAGTTATTTGGGTAATGTGTTTATAATGGCCTCTTAGAATTATGTGTGGAAAGAAATGAACTGTTTTAGGTGTTATTTATCTAAAACTTAATAAATACACTCTTTTTCCTAAATTTGTTGGATGAGTGAATTCTTTTTTTTTTAAAAATGAACTTATTCAGGTTCCACTACTCTTCCCATCAAAATTAGATTCTTTTATTGTTAGATGTTTAACTTTCTTCTAGTCTTTGAGACCTTTGGAGAGCTTTTGAAGCCCCGGTAAAATCGTAATTCATGGTTTCTATAGCAGTAAAGTTTATTTTCTAAATAGCAACATAAACCATACTTGCATACTTGTAGAAAGAAAAAGAAAAATGCAGTACATTTAAAAAGAATTTTCACTGTTCTTGCTCTCCAGTTGCACTGTATATGTTCTTCCAGATGCATTTATTTTAAAAAGAAAAGGGAATTAGACGCATTGTCACCTGTTTTTACCTGTACATCATGAACTTATCTTTTCAACTATTACAAGTAGATTATTCTAACTGCTTCTTTATATTCCATGTATTGTTATACCGTACTTTAATTAATCTTTCCCATACATATGGACATTTAAACTGTTTTCAGTATTTTACTATTATAGGCATTTCAGCAGGTAATGTTTTATTTCTTCAAGCAGTTATTCATGTGCTTCTGTAAGATCATTTCCTGGATTAAAAGCGTGTACACTATGAACTTTGATAAATATTATCAAATTAACATTCTTGTTTTCTCAGTTACTGGTTATTAGGTATTTATCTAATGAATCTTTTAAAATTGCTTTTTAGTTTGATTTTTTTGAAAAGCAAATTAATTGGATTAAACAGGACAAGGGAAAAGGGAATCAATAGTATTACCAGTTTTATTCACTTTTTAAGCTCATTTTTAACGAAATGGGTAAGTGAATATTTACGAAATTATTTTTTTTATCTTTTACGTAAGCTTCCTTCATTGACCTAATTGACATGGGCAGCTCCTGTCTGCCAAATTAAGTGTGCTGGCTGTCCTCAGTAGGGCAGATGCTTGGAATGAAATCCCAGTGAGTTTCTGGCCTGTGTTCAATAAATTCTTGAAATTACCATGACACTTTCTTTATGTCTGAACTGATATAGGTAGAATTTAATGTGAGGTTTCAATTTAGGATTTATTTATATCAGAGAAATATTGATATATATTTTTATTTGAACAAGTTTTTGTTTTAAAAGAAAATACTATTAATGGTGTCACCATGCACAAAGTGTTTTCCAATCCATCTTTGACTTCTATAAAACCATTAAAAGTTATTGATTATATTTTTATCCATTTTTATTTCCAGGGTGACTGTCGTTCCTACAGTTACGTGTGTGGAATCTCCAGTAAAGATGAGCCTGACTGGGAATCTCTTATTTTCCTGGCTAGGCTTATACCTCGCATGTGTCACAACATTAACAGGTGTGTTCTGCAGTTGGATGCAGGGGGTGAGGTGTAAGGGAAGGATGTGTTTTTAAAAGTCTTTCCACTATTGAAAGACCAAAAGGCACAAGTGTAGATACAGGTACGCACTTAGGTCACTGTTTTGAATAGATATTAATAATATCTTGTGTTTTGTTCCTTCAGCACGATGCAATCATCTGCTTATTTTAAATTTTTTTTGTTTAAAGGAAAAAAGGATTTTTATTTTAGTATAAAATATTAAGTGTAGTTTTAAAACATGTCTTCCAAATTAGCAGTTTAACTTACTTTATGGTAACATGTTTTATTCCAAAACAATTGAAAAAATATCTAAAGGTTAGAGAATTACCAATAGGGACTTGATTAATTTAATAATAATTCCAGGGGAAATCAAAGAAAAGAAATAGGTATATGCTAGATATTAAAATTACTACATATATAATTTATTTTGAGTTTAGTTTTTCAAATTCACCTTTCCTTTAAATTGCACATTAATTTCTTAGGTTGGATATATCAACAGCTGATTTATAATCTATGTGTAATACTCATTTGCATTATGCTATATACAGTTAAAAAATCTCAACTTAATTGTTCATTAATATTCATATTTCACAGTTGTTCACTCTTGCAGTTTATTTATTTATTTATTTTTTTGTGGGTACAAGCACAAATAATTATATGAACAACCAAAATAATTATTTGACATTTCAGTTTACTTAAATTTGCTGCAGAAATTAGAAACCTACCCACTGGTGGTCACCTAGCAGGGTATGTGTATTTCTCTAATTGCCAGCTGGTATGACCTTCAAGATAAAGAGTGTCAGGGAAGCCATATTTTTAGTAATGGGAATATACCCATTAAAAGGCTTACTCAGATGAACTGAAGGCCCCCGCCCCCCAAAACAGAAGTATCTTTAATATACTGAAAAAAGTGAATGATTAATAAATAGTGGTAAATTTGTAGTGGAGATGATTGTTTTGGTTAAAATAAATTATGGTTCATAATCTATCTTTTGAATAACGCTAATACTTAAATAAACTTATAGGTCTTACAGAATATTCCCTTACCCTAAGTTTGACTCCACTGTTTTTACTATATAATTAGTATGTTTTTCATTTTACAACTTTCTTACAGTTTTATCTGTGTGTGTCTCTCTCTCTCTCACTCTATTTTTCTTTTGCCAGAGGGCACTCACCCTTTTTTAAAGTTTATCTCTGTCCTTTTATGTGCTGCTACCTCTGCCTGTCTCTTCTACCTGTTTTTCTCTCCCTCATTTCCCAGTCCTTCCTCCCTCCCCCCAAAAGAAAAAAAGTCTAACTGAGCAACAAAAAATTACATTTTAAAATATGAACCTAGCAAACCCTTAAAAGAGTCTTGGTGAATTTTAAATTTCTTTGCCAAGCTCCTTTTTGGGAATTGGAAATAAATTTTAAAATTGTTTTCCATTTTTGCCAGTTTTTTTCTCCCTAATTTGCATGATGAAATCTTTGTACAGAGAAGCTGCTCCAGTTTTTCTGTTCTTGTGGAAGACTACCTATCCCTGTACATTTTATGACCACTCTTGTTTGTAAGAAATAAGACAAAAACAAGTTCATGACATTCTCTTGCCTGGCTGCTTTCCCCCCTAAGGATTGTTTATGAGCTCTGGAACAATGCTGTGTAGTAGAAGTGTGACTGACTTTCTGTGGGACGAAAACCTTCCCGCTGCAGTATGATTGGAAGGAGGCAATGAAGTAGTTGGTACTAGTGGTGGTTTTGATCTGATGCTGTTTTCTTCTGTTTTATTCCGAGTACACATTAAGTAAGGAAAAAGGAAAAACATTATTATACTGCACCATGGTAGTTGCCAGGGAGATTGATTTCCTTTGTTAAAGACAGATAGGGCTAAGAAAAATGGACAGTTGCCTGCTGGCTGGAGTTGGAATGGGGAGAGCTGGATGGCACTCATATCTCTACTCTGATGCCTCTTGTTTTCTGGGCTAAGGTTGTGGAACAGATCCTCCAAACCAGTGGTAATATTCCCTTTGAGTTGTTTGATCTGAGTTTCCTCAAGCTAAGTTCCAAACTCTGCTTTTATTAACACCTGCAGTGCTGTATCTTCATATCTTTCAAACATATTTACTTAAAGCAGTAGTGAGTTGTTTCTTTTGAAAGGAAATAGTAGGATACCAAATTTTGGTGACATTTTTAATAAAGTGGGAATGAGAATCTTTCTTTGGGATCAGTGTTCCCCAAAGTGAAAAATAGATGAGTGGTCAAATAAGTTTGGGAAGTTCAGTGTAGTCTCATCTTGGAGGTTTCCGGTGCATATTACAATTTCTTAAGTTTTGTCATAAAACAACATACTTATTTGTTCAACGCAGTGTTTCCTCAAGCTTATGTGTATTAATTTCCTAGGGTTACTATAACAAGTTACCACAAAGAACGAGGCTTAAAATACCAGAGTTGTACAGTTTTGGAGGCTAGAAGTCTGAAGTCAGGGTGTCAGCAGGGCCAGGCTCTCTATAAAGGCTCGAGGGCAAGATCCTTTCTTGCCTCTTTCCTAGTTTCTGGTGTTTGCTAGCAGTCCTTGGCTTGTGGCAATATAGCTCCATGCTCTGCCTTCATTTTCACATGGTCCTCTTTGCTCTGTGTGTGTTTTTGTTCCCAAATTTCTCTCTTCTTAGAAAGACACCCAGTCATTGGATTAATGCCCATCCTGATCCATTATGACTGTGTCTTAACTTGATTACATCTGCAAAAATCCTATTTTCACCCAGAGATTCCAGATGGATATGAAGTGTTGGGGACACTCTTCAGCCCAGTACATTATATGAAGAGGATTGTGTTAATCACATGTGTTTTTGCACCTTATGAGATACTGTTATTCCAGAGAATACACTTTGAGGAAAGTACATAGAACGTAGACCCGTCTATAATTTTATATCTTAACGTACCCATTTGGGGATTTGAAGTGTGTAGGACGGGGGGCTAAGAGTAAATGGAAAGAATATTATTCTGTGTGCCTTGCTTCTCATCTAAAGTGTAATTTTTCTATAATTTTCACCTCCCGTCTTCTAGAGTTGTCTATATATTTGGCCCACCAGTTAAAGAGCCTCCTACAGATGTTACTCCCACTTTCTTGACAACAGGGGTGCTCAGTACTTTACGCCAAGCTGATTTTGAAGCCCAGAACATTCTCAGGGAGTCCGGTAAGTTCATTTGTTTATCACTGTGTAGCTATTTGAAAGCTTGGAATTATGAGGCGTGATCAAACAATATGGTGAATGTTTAAATAAAAAAAAATTATTACAGTAAAAGACACATTGCCATTAATCCCCCTCAAAATACTCCTCATCACTTCAAACACAGTTATCCCATCGTTCTTGCCACTTACTGAAGCAGTTCTGGAAGTCCTCTTTTGTGAGTCTCCTAATTGTGGTGTGTGTGTCTGTATGTGATTTTAGTTATTACCTGGGAGGATTTAATTGTGCTGGGTGAGAGTGCTTTGCCAGCACTCTCCTCTCCTGACTGGCTCTGCATGTTAACTTCCTTCCTCTAGGGTATGCTGGGAAAATCAGCCAGATGCCAGTGATTCTGACACCATTGCATTTTGATCGGGACCCACTTCAGAAGCAGCCTTCATGCCAGAGATCTGTGGTTATTCGAACCTTTATTACTAGTGACTTCATGACTGGCATATCTGCAACACCTGGCAATGAGATCCCAGTAGAGGTAACTTATGTATTTTTTTCTGATGTACATTTTCAGTACCTCATACATTTTATAATATGATGAATGGAATAGGCTATAACAATGTTGATATTTCTGGGGTTTGTTTTCTGTTCATAAGATCGGCTCTTGGTTTTAATCTCCACATAATTGATTATTTAGTACATTGTAGTAGAAAAAAGCCTTAAATTTATTATATCCCTCAGATGTGTGATTACTATGTGGAGAGTAACCAACTATAATCTATAATTTTATCTTAATTTCACTAACCAACCTCTACTTTATAAATAGTATTCTCAAAGTAAAGAAGAAAACCTAGGAGTGAAGAAGAATTTATTAGAAATAAGGATGAGAATTGATGGAATTATGGCCAGAAACCCATGAATTGCTTAATGCTCTGCCTGCTAGCAATTCCATTTTTGGTCACCATCTCCCTCTCCCATTATCTCCACCAGTGTTCCAAAGGAGATATTTGCTTAATAGCAAATGAAAATCATAGTGAGTCTTGATTAGCTAGACCACTGCTCAATGCAAGGCTCTGGTTGCAGCTGGATAACTGGGCTGGGAAATGGGGTTTAGAGTTTTTTTTGTTTGTTTGTTTGTTTTTTGTTTAAAGATTTTTATTGGGGTATTGGGGGAATGGGAACAGTGCTGGGGAATTGGGGGAAGGGGAACAGACAAGTTGCTGTTGTTTTGTTCTTCAGTCTTGTTGTGGAGGACGTTGCTTCACTGGCCCAAGTTGGCACCATCATTGTGCTCTTCCCGGGTGAGGCAGATCAGTTGCCGGCTTCTGGACAGCCGCTCACTGCGGCTGCTGGCTGCTCACGCTGGCTGCTGGCTACATACGGTAGCCCATGGCAACCCACTGCAACTCACTGCCACAGGGGCTGCAGCCTATGCCTTCGCCGGCGACTCACGGCCGCCCAGCCCAGCTCCAGGTCGAGCTGTTGTTCAGCATCTTAGTTGTAGAGGGCAGTGTCACTGGCCCTCATATGTGGGATCCGAACCAGGGCCCTCTGGCGTCCCAAGCCAGTTCTTAACCATCGCGCCACTCGGCCGGCCCGGGGCTTAGAGTTTGCTTTCCCTTCAGCTTAAATTTGCCAAATCTCTGTTCAATGAAGTGATCAGGCATTCTTCTCCTATACACTCAGCAATGGTTGTTTGTTACAGTGCGTTATGTGCGTTAGTAGCCTCAGAGTTGTTATGTTTAAGCCACAGATAATTTGTGAAGCATTGACTTAAACACATAAAACCATATGTTTGGATGCCGTAGCAATGCCAGAGTCCTATAAATATTTCTAAGCACTTGTTATGGACCAGTAACAAACATAACTTCCATAACTTCCAGGCTGGCACCTGTTTGTGGACAGCACTTTGAATAGTACTGAGTTTGTTACTTAAATATTGAGGGAAATAGATTCACTACATAAAATTAATCAGAGACCATTCCATATACATAGAGGACAATAATAAAGAGAGATCACATTTAAATTTCAAATTGCAAATGCAAGCCCTCTAGGTTTGTTGGACTGCTGTGGATCCTGGATCTCTTATTTATAATCTTTGTTTTATAACAGGTGGTGTTGAAGATGGTCACTGAGATTAAGAAGATTCCTGGTATTTCTCGAATTATGTATGACCTAACATCAAAGCCCCCAGGAACTACTGAGTGGGAGTAATAAACTTCTTGTTCTATTAAAGTACTGTGTGCAGTTTAAATTGATTAGAAACCATTCCCAGTATTGACGGAGCAGCTACATCACATCTGAGTTCTCTACAGCAAAAATCTGTGGCCTAAGGGCTGAGTTGGGGATAACTAAAAGGGACTGAAGAGTCTGTACGGGTATAATGAAAGCGTCATTGCCTCCTCTCAGACAGATTGACACTGCTTTCGCCTTTGCCACACTTGTTCGTTATGTATATAAATCACTGTTGCTATCCATGTCTCTGTCAATGAAGATGTACAGAGGTGGGTGAGTTTGGGGCTAGGAATGGGCCTCTTCCCTTGCCAGCTTCTAAGAGCTGTTAAAACACCCATTATTTACCAGTGTGACTTGGTATGAATACCTTTGGGGGAATCTGAGTTTCCCTGTAAGTAAGTAACCTTATTCTCCCAAAGGTTGGGGGGAAGGGATGAACGTATCAGGTAAAGGTATAGGTGTTCCAGCCACTTTGGCAATACCTGGCACCATAACATGTAAACTTTCTTAAGATGGAAAGCACCAGGAGTTTGTTGAAGTACGTTGGGGTTTTATGATAGCCCCGGGAGAAACCATGGGTGGTCTCAGTTTTAAATGTTTTCAAATCATGTTGCACATAGATGTCAGGTTGCTCACTGTTGGCCTTTTCATTAGTAAGGAGCTTTGTCCTCCACCCGTTACATTGCAGCCCCCACAGCCTTGCATAGGACCTTTCTCTTCCCTCCTAGAAGAGACTGTCTCTGGTGTAGCATAAAGTCTGAGCATTTTAATCCCATTTGGTCAGAGGGGAAGCTCTGAGAGCATGAAAACCATCATGCATGCCCATGGCTTACAAATGCATGCCCGCAGCTTATATCATCTAGTAAAGAGTCGTAAAATGAACCCTTAGCTGTAATCTGTAGACAGGTTTATTACCCACTGCTCAGAAAACTGACCAGTCTTGGTCCATGCAGGCTATTGTCAAACCTTGCAGTCCTTCTACCAGCTGTAAGACAAGATTCAAGAACCGGTGGGGGACTTGGTGCCATTGCCACCAGTTTCTACCAGAGCCTTTATAATCTTCACATAAGCACTATAAAAATGGACAGTATTAGACTTAAATCCTACAACCATTTCCCACTCAATATTTTAGCTGATGTTACTGTTTAAGAACGTTACTGTGTTTTCCTTTTTTCATATTTTAAATTGAGGTATAATTGACATAGAACATTATATTAGTTTCAGGTGTCCATGTTTTTCTAATATTTCCATCTCAGGTTGTTGCCTCGTATTTCAAAATCTTGTGTTAATCAGGTACAAAATTTTGTTTGGGATTCATTGTTAGATAAACAATAAAATTATGCATGGCAGATGTTTTCCTTTCATTCTGGCTGGCCCAGAGGACATGAAAACTGTGTTGCTGGACCATCAGGGAAGAGGTTCAGTCGGTTGTAAGTGATACCCTTACCTGAGACAGGAGTCAAATGACTTCTACAAAACTTGAAGGGCTTGCTCTCTGTCCTGATGATGAGGTATTCATAATGGCCTTTTGGAAAGAGGATATGGTAGTGATCTGCAATCATGTTATTTTACACCTGGAATAGACAACCTACAAAAAGTTTACAAACATTTATCTTTGTGGGAAAAATTCCTTTTATATAGCAAAAGTGTCATGATTTTGTATTCAAGCAAACAATAGGAATCATGAAAGACTATGTAGTAGTAGAGTTTTTTTCCTAAAGTATGTTCTGTGGTACATTGCTTCAGTGAGATGGCCCATGTGAAAAGCGTTAGGTCATATAAGCTTGGTAAGTGCTGCCCGCTTGTCCTTCCATCTTGGTTTACATTATATTCAAAGTTCTGAGAAAATTTGAAGTTAAAACAATAGGTTAATTTTTTTAACCTAATGTTTTTCTGATGTTTGTTCGCTAAATCCTTCTTACATAGACTCACTTAATACTGGAAAAATGGTTTCTCCAAAACACACCTTGACATGATATAGTAAAAAATTAAAATTTCTGGAATTCAGAAATTCCCTAATGTTTAATACCCTCTCTTCATTTGCAGAGCACTTTTTGCTTTGTGCCATACATTGTTGCTCTATAACTTTACAGTATTTCATTTGAGCAACTGAGAAGCGTTAAGGTTACAATCCCATTTAATAGTTAAGGACACAAGCTCAGCATATAATGGTTACCTAATGAGTTTCGGAATTAAATACGATCCTTGGTAGATTGTGACTGCATTCCCATCATTCCCCACCTACCTGGGACACCTCTCTAGCTAGTTAGACATATTTTTTCCCCTTGTACTTATTAGAAGGAGGACAGCAGAGCAGTGAAAGCACCATGTATTTCTAAGATTGGCAAGCACAAAAGAATTTTTAACAACCAAATATCCAGCCCCACCTTAATGGTCCCATCTATGATAGTCAGCTGTGTTAGAATAACATAGTTAGCCTGGCATAAATTTTTACAGAAGGCCTTTAGATGTGTCTTGGAGATAGGTTTACAGTGTTCTCCCATCTTGCTGCCTCTTCATCCTGAGAATTGTAAAAATTTGTGTTTGTTTTTTTTTTTACAGTGTTTGGGCTTATCTCTTGATAGCCTGTTTTACCAAATACCTTGAATCAAACCTCTAGAGAAAACGCATTCAGATTAGGTAGGTGGGACCATCCATGATTCGTGCTTTGTCCTGCCATTAAAAAGCTGTGTGATTTGGTCAAGGCATTTCTGTTTTTTTATCTGTATGATGAGGCAATTGGATTAAATTTACAACATCAAATCCAGCCCTAAATTCTTATTTTATAAATAACAAGAAAAATCAGCAAGAGACAAAATGTAGAAATGGAATCGTTTTTTTAAAAATTCTTTTAAAATAAGGTAAGACTTAAAGGCCAACATCAAAATAACATTGTAAAATCAAATAATTACCCTTTTTTGAAAGCTGTGGTTTGAATACTTCAGAATCTTTCTCCTGTTGTGACTGTGACACTTGGAAAATATCCATCTGCCTGTACCCAGTGGCAATCTCTCTACTGTGTGTTTTTGGAAAAGAACAGGACATGCTTTGAGACTAATGAAAAGTCTCCATAATCAGTTACATACAGCTAATTGTTGGCAGAGCTGGCGCTAGAATCCAGGCTTTCAGCTCTCTGTGTTGAAGACGTAATGCTCTAAGGCCCTTCAAGGTACAGCTGAACAGGAAGTTATCAGTGTGAAATGGACCACAGGTATAAATGTGCTTCCAAAGTGTTATTCGTCTCCTTATTGACAATAAGTTAGTGCTTAGCTTTCTGGAGATAGTACTATCTTCAGAAATTGCACTGACACTCTTACGCCCAATGTTACACCCCTGTTTCTTTCAACCTTTCACAGTGCTTCCCTCCAGTACTCGACACTTTTCTCCACTTTTCCCCTCTCTCCTAAGTTCTCATTAGAATGTGGTTAGGAAACAGCTATTACCAATGGTTGCTCCTTTCATTGGTCCAAATTAAGAATGTAACAGGGAACTGAATACAAGTTGGATGCCTCCACCCTTGGAAAGTGCCCCTTTTGTCCCTACTGAGGTGGTTTAGCCACACAGGCAATACAGGGAACAAGGGTATCTTTTTCACCACTTGAGAGGTTTGACAATAGTAATAATAGTGGCATCCTTGTCTCATATTCCTGAACGTTTCATTTAATGACAAGTGAAGAGATTTGGAATCCCCTATGGAGTGCCAAATGCCGGCTTCCAGCCCTAATCTTATATATTGAAGAGGCCCAGGTATTCTACCCAACTCGAACCTTTTTGTCAGTAGTTCTCAACCCTAGGTGCCTAGACTACTACCTGAGGGGTTAAGTCTGTATAATGCTGAGACCCCACAATCAAACCAACCACATTTGATTTAGTTGTGGGGCCCAAGCATTGACAGTTTTAAATCAGCTGGAATAAATTTAATGAGGGACATACCTGGCCTGTCTCCTTACGGTTTAAAATCTTAAACCTGTCAGTGAGAGTAAAAGACCATAGGTGCTGTCTTGCTGAAGATCTCATAGCTAAGTTAGTTCAGAACTAGGGACCTTTGGAACTGATTCTGCTTATACTGTGCTGTAGCTCAGACACTCCAAACACCTGTTTGGTAGCGTTGAGGGCAGCTGACATGAATGTTGCCTCTGTTGAGATCTTTGCAACAACTCACGGGCATCTGGCTTTCAACCTCTTCCTAATCCTTTTGCTTTTTGTCAAAGAGGAGAAATCCAGCCCTATGCTGCAGCCACCTCTCCAAATCTGATTGATTCCAGATCATGAAACTGAGACCGAGGTCTTACTGTACCTGTTCAAAAATCCTGGAGCTGTGTCATTTGGATAATTCTCTAGAGAGCTAGAGACGACCTGCCTGTAACCTACGCTCCCTAAATGAGAATCTTTTGAGCAGCTCCATCTTAATTTATCTCCCCATTGGTTCACTGGCCAATCCTGTGGCATCTTTTGACCTTGTTAAGGGCCCTTTAATTAGCAAAATCATGACAGTTGGCAGGGAGTTCGGCTATTTCTTGGATATACTAAATTCAGTAGCTTCAAAATTCTCCGAGTTGTTCCAGGAAGCCTGAACCTTGAGCAATTGAAGGTAGAGTACATACTTTTGGAGAATAGCGATATTTAAGGTAAGTACTTTTCTGTCTTTGAATCTATGACCATTGCTACAACCTTAAGATATTAAATGAAGAAGTGAATGTAACCTTTTGAACATTTTGTATAAAGAAATGTTTTGTTGATTGGAGTAAGTAGCATAGTTGAGAAACCATGTAATTGTTCTTGGTGTACTGAAACGTCCACTGTATGTTGTAATGTAGGCATAAAATAGCTTTGCTAAATTAATGTGAAATTATGTTAATGCCTTTTATCTTCAATATACACATAAAGGAGGAAATTATGACTTTCATAATTCGTCATTAAGCTTCAGTGTTCACGAGAAAGAGAAGCGAGAGAGCAAAGAGGACAGACACTATCAGGATGTCGGAAATAAAAAATTGCATGTTAGGGGTTTCTGGATAATAAACTTAATCTCTTTCTCTTACATATGTAAGAGGGTGACAGCGTTTTACCCAGAGTGATAACAGTGGACATAAAATATAGGATAGCATTTAATTTAAATGATTAGCTTAAAGGGGTGTGTATTTGTGTTTCTAAAATTACACATACATTCTTGCATATTCATTTACACTTTATCAACTCAATTTCTTAAAACAAATTACCTTTATTAATTTGATAACAAAAGTTGACGCTTTGCATTGTTTGAAACTGTTATCAGAGTTGATCCAACCCATCAAAGTAAATGTTTATATTAGTGAGTTACCAATATGAAGGCGAGAGGAAATAACCATGTTCAGAAACTGAATTCAGTAATTGCTTTCAGGTAGCTGCATTGCTCCAATAAGTTTCCTTTCAGATCAGTGATCTGGTCTGGTCTGCTATCTACAAAGACTTTCATTCAACTGTATTTTGAAAAGTTTTTATCTTAACATGACTCAAAACAAAAATATTACTGAGTTTTTATCTTGAACTTTCAAAAATCTGTCATTCTTTAAAAAAATATTAATATCAAAAGCTATATTTCACATCATAGCTATGTAGTTTTTTTTAGCTTGTTATTCTAATGATTTATATATATAAGATGCTAGAAAAGCAGCTAGGAATTCTACTTTAAACTGACTGTTACCCAAATATTGTGTCAATTTCTAATTAAATGCTTTTTTCATATTGAAGAAGGCTATTCCATATGCAGTTTTATATTACTGTTCTTTTAGGCAGTATGTAACCTGTCAACATATCCTTTCTTTGAAAAATTTAACACATAGAGAAAACTTTTAAAATTTTTCACTTAACGTGGCTACATTAAATAGTGAAGAACACGAGAACCTTTTGTCAAGATGCCTTTACCTAATTGCATTAGGATGATTGATACTCGCTCTAAATAAGAAAAAAGTTTCAATGGATTAAAAAACAGTTAAGTGCAAAGAAATTCCATATTGTGATGCTTTTGGAAAGCACCTTTTACAGTGGGTGGTGAGGATGTAATGATGTAATGAGTGGAACTACTTATAGAAGTTTTTTTCTTGTTACTATATTGATTTCTCATTGTAAAGCAAAGGGAAACAGTCCCAAACCACACACACTTAAAAAAAGTCTTTTTGTTAAGTAGACAGTGATGGCGATCGCTTGAATGTGTTTTCTGGTTTTAGAGATGTGTTTTATTAAGGCACAGAGGGAGTCAGCACTGCTCACATTAGATTGGGAAGAAATTGAATTTAAAGCTTGCTAAAGGAACACAGCTATCTTGGATATACTGTATTTCCCCATGTATAAGATGCACCCTTTTTCAAAAAATTTGGGGTCTAAAAACTGGGCGCATCTTATACTGTGGTTGTAGATTTCAAATGCCATAGATGGAACTGGGGATGAGGCAATATATGAAGACAGTGATTCGTCGTCAGACACAGATGAGGACAAGCTAATGGGGGTTTTGACAGTGATGAGTTATATGAATTTTATGATGACTAAAACGTGGGTTCAATAACTTTATGTAATACATTTTTTTTTCAAATTTCAGGCCCCCAAATTAAGGTGTGTCTTATACATGGGAGCATTTTATACATGGGGAAGTATGGTAGTTTCACCTTTGTGTGACTTCTTTATCTTGGATCTCAGGAGAGAAACATGGTAGAAAATGTGAAAATTTTCTCTTTGAGAAACAGGAATAAGAATCTATCTTGAAATCTTAAGAGTATTAATGACATAGAGTAAGATTCCTAGTTTAGTTGCTAGGTGTAAATTTGGGAATGTATATTAGAAATAATATTTGTTCCCAATTCTGCTGATAAAACATCAGCCTAGAATCCGATAAACTTGATTTATTTCTGATTCCACATAGCTGTGTTACCTTGGGCAAGGCACCGATATCCTGGGCAACAGTTAACTCGAAGGTAAATGTAGGAATAATATTGCCTGTGTGGACAAGAAAAAAAAGTAGGAAAATAAATATATTATGTATGAAACTGCATTATCTGTAAACTGTTAGTGTAAACATGGTCTTATTTAAAACAGATGGCAGCACGGATGAAACAAATGATGTGGGATTAATAATCCCGTTGTGTTCCATTAGCTGGGACACTGCAGGTAAATTTATGCTATGTCAGAGCTCCAGATTTTGCAGGTGGGGTAGGGTAACTTACTTTCAGCTACTATACAAGGGCTGTGTATGCATCTTGATGAAATTTATGCTACATGATCTTAAGCCTAAGAGAGAGAACAGAACGCACTGTCTCCTGTCTCCTACTCTCCAACCTTGTACTTGAAAAGGACGAAAATTCGGTGTCCAGTTTCCTTTTTGTTCTGATTCTAGTGGTATGTGCAATAATGAAACGTGTCCTCTTGTGGTTGGGGAAAGAAGTTTGGGACAATAATAGATGTGATAAATCAGCATGTGCGTAATTGCAGGATAAAATATTCGGGTGATACTTTCCATAGAATGTTGAGAAGTGAGGGAGAACACCACCAGCTCACTCGGTTGAAGTGCTTTCTGTCACCCCTTGGGTGGGAGCTGAGCTTGGCAGGCAGTAGACTACAGGGAGGTGCAAACTGGGGGATACTCCAGGTGGGTGGAGGCCAGGGCCCAGAAGTGAATACACTTTGACCAGCCTGGGTGTCGGAGAGGGTAGAACTGGAGAGTCGTTGCAAAATTCTGGGAGGCTGTGATTCAGCTAAGGGATTGAATTGTGTCCAGTTGGGAGTGTACTGGATAAGGCAGAAGTCAGAGAAGCTTCGCTCTGGCGACCCAGTTAACCTGCAAGACTGTGGCACCAGCCCTTTCCCCTTGTAAACAAGCTCTCTGATGAGTTATGTCAGTATAGTCTGTCACATAAACTTTCTCCATGCTTTTTATATGGGTCAAGTGACATGCTACATGTATGAGAAAAGCCTGCTATGGCCTTGAAGACCTTCCACAGCCTAACTTGCCTGCCATCCTGGCCTAACTGCCTTCTGCAGCCAGGTTGATTCTGCTGTGGGTCCCCCTTGCCCCCTGATGTGTCACTCTGTCCTTTGCTCCTGCTCTCCCCCTTCCTGGAGTGCCAGTCACAGGGCCCTCAAGCCCCACTCTGCAAACATTGTCAGCTGTCGGTACTCGGGAGGGTCTTTATGAAAGCACCCCTCATGTCTGTAGATGGAGTATGCCTTTCCAAGCTCCTGCTACCTGTTGAGGCATTCCATGACTATTTGTTTGTATTTATTCCTATTTTGCACGTTTATATTTACTCATCCAAACTGCAGACTTCTTGAAGGCAGGGTCAGTGATTTTTTGTCTTTGAACTCTTAGAGCCTGGTTCATAAAGTGTCAAATGGCATGCTTTCTGGAGAAGACGGGCAAGATGAGGACAGGGCTTCCTTCAAAGGGTAAACGTCCAGTCGTGGCGTTCTGAGGATCAGACACCTACGCGAGGAAGCTTAGCTTGGGCAGGCGACCTAGCTTGCACCCGTGTTCCACACTTGAAATCACCAAATAGGAGGCTCCTTCCATGTTTCCCTCTGTGTAACTTCAGCCTGTTGTGTCACAGCCCTAAGCGCTGTGCTGAGTGTATAAAAATTATTCTTAACTCTGGGCAGACAATTTGGTTCTTTGGCAAATCTGTTTGAACTGTACATTAAAATATGAATGCTTAGAGAATTATTGGAGGTTTGTTCATTCTTTTAATGAGATTGAGTGGTAATGGTCCTCCCTGCCTGGGAGGTGGAAAATCACAAAATTCAAATCAGTGGGTGCTCACCTGGCTTCTGGGGGTCCGAACCATGTTCGTGGTGTTTACAGTTACACTGGCCCAACCGGCATTCAGGTTTCCTTTAAGAACTCCTTTTTAGTTTTTCTCTGGACTTCCCGTTTAGTGCTCTTTTTCATGAAGATAAAAGGAGAGTTTTAGAAGAGAAAGAAAGTTAAGCAATTAAATCTCATTGAGGATTTCAAGGTTTTTCAGCTTTCGTCGCAGCAGGAAACACTAGTTCATTACTCACAAAAGTGAAGAATAATGGTGTTTACCTTACGGGGTTTATTTTTTTATTTTATTTTTTTAGCTGAGCCATCCTGCTACCTGTTGGCAGCTCAGCGGCTGCTCAGCTCGGGCTGGACTCGAACCGCTGT
>NW_017731366.1:4870561-4934797 GCF_001890085.2 Hipposideros armiger | reverse complement strand
TTTTATTGGGGCATTGTGGGGAGGGAACAGCATTGGGGAATCCGAGAAGGGGAACAGACAGGTAGACAAATTGCTGTTTTTTTGTTCTTCAGTCTAGTTGTGGAGGACATCGCTTCACTGGCCCATGTTGGTATGATCATTGTGCTCTTTCCGGGTGAGGCAATTGATCACCAGTCATTGGTTGGTCACTCACAGCGGCTCCTGGCAGCTCACTCTCGCTGCCCGCTGCTCACACTGGCTGCCAGCCACTCATGTAGCTCACAGCAGCCAACTGCAGCCTGCTGCAGCCTACGTGTCACCGGCGACTCACAGCAGCCCAGCTCCAGGTCAAGCTGTTGTTCATCATCTTAGCTGTAGAAGGCGAGCGTCACTGGCCCTCAATGTGGGATCCAAACCACAGCCCTGCTGCTCAGAGCTGGCGCTCCCAAGCGAGCTCTTAACCACCTGAGCCACTCGGCCGGCCCCCAAGCAATTGCTCTCTTTTGCATTTCTGTAACATATGTGCATTGGTCTTACGATGTTTATTTTATTCTGCATTGCTTTGCAGCTGTTTGCATATTTCCAATACTCAATTCTGAACTTTGTGAGGGGAGAGAATGGGTCTTGCTTTTGTGTCCCATCAATACCCATAATGGTGCTTGACCTATTAGCAGGTGCTCATTAAATGCTTGATCAGTGTTACGTTCTATGCTTTATATGTGTTTTTAATTGCTTGCTTTTTGGTCAGCCAGCTCTTCGTTTTCATACATTACAAGTATCAGTGCTTACAAGGGGAGCTGGACTTATCACCCACACTTACAGGGGTTGGAGAAGGAAGGTCGAAGGTAGTTTGTACATGACAAGCAGGTCAGCAGCACAGAAGTTAACACGGGCTAGAGAATCAGGTTTTTTGAGGCTGCTTCTTCAGTTTTACCAGCTGTGTCATCTTGGACAAGCTGATGCTTCTGAACTTTTCCCCTCACTTATAATGAGATGAAACTAGTGCCTACCTACTGGGATCGTTGTAAGGACTAAAGATATTTTAGATACAGCACCTAGTGCAATGCAGGCACATACCAGTTTTTCAGCAAATGGTGGTCATGTTAGTCATTCCTGCTCTGCCCACAGCGCTGCTGCTTCAGTAGACAGTTGTTTTGTATGACGCTGCACATTTGTAGCTACAACCGACAGGAACAGACAAGGGCAACCTGTTCATAGGCTGGCAACAATCCAAGACACAATGGCCTGGCATGAAGGGCTCCTAGATGGAGCTGATTATTATTCCAGGCCCTAGGAGTTTAAACGGGGCAATTCTGAAATACTGAGTTAGGTAGGGGTGTGGGAATTTAAGGTAAGTTAGAGTTGGATCCTGAGAGGCTATGTTGACCCAGAGCAGGGTGAGGCCATGAGGAAGCAGGGGAAGGTGGTTAAGTGAGGACAGAAATGCAGAGAAGGGAGCAGGGATGGGGGTGGGGGAAGGTGGACTCGATGGTTCTTAGTAGCTCTTAGTTTTCTAGAAGGTGTGAGTGGCCCTTTGAGTCTTTCTGCAGAAGACAGAAGTGGCACTGTGNTGGTTCTTAGTAGCTCTTAGTTTTCTAGAAGGTGTGAGTGGCCCTTTGAGTCTTTCTGCAGAAGACAGAAGTGGCACTGTGTTGTATGTGGGCTCCGTTGCTCTGCCTTCCTCCTAGAGCAGCGGGTCTCAACCTGTGGGTCACGACCCCTTTGGGGATTGAACAACCCTTTCACAGCGGTCGCCTAAGACCATCAGAAAACAAAAATATTTACATTACGATTCATAACAGTATCAAAATTACAGTTATAGAGTAGCAACGAAAATCATTTTATGGTTGGGGGTCACCACAACATGAGGAACTGTATTAAGGAACTGTAACGGCATTAGGAAGGTTGAGAACTGCTGTCCTAGGGGCTGTGGCAGTCCAGCTAGTCAGGCCAGCTCACACAGTGTCTGGAGAGTTGGTGCCTGCTGTGCTCCTCCAGACAGACATATGCTGAGGAATTGTCTGCAATGTGATCTCCAGGCCCACCTGCCCCCAGGACTCTGGATCTTTCCAGCTCTGGAGAGTCATGACAGGAGAGGTCTTTGTTTTACTTGGGAAGCTCAGATGTGGTCACTTGGGCACCAGGGTACAGGGCTGGTACATCCTAGTCATGACAACGATAATAAATTGGAACTTGGCATTAGGACCCAAAAGAACCAAACCAGAAAGCAGAGGTCCACAGATTATGCACTTTACAGTTGAAGTTAAATGATCAAAATAATGCCGCAAGTTTTGAAAATTTGAGCAACAAAGGGAAAAAAATTGTAGTTCAGATTTCTAGTTTAGGCAATGAAACTCTGGGCTAATAAAACCCATCCATCCTGGTCTAGTAGTTCAGCAATAACGTTAAGATTTACCTAAGAGTCCCTCTTTTCACAGCAAGTGTTAGGCAGTCCCCAAATCTCCAGCTACCCTTCTCCCCTCCATACCCAGATTGGGGCACAAAACTTCACCAGCTTAGTTTCTAATTCAGCCTGGAAAAGCGTTCCTATTTTATTTGGTTCCTTTGCTTTTCCATTCTTTAGCACTAGAAGTCAGCCTGCCTCAATTTGAAACATTTGCAATCAGATGTCTGAAAAAGAAAATTATGTAAAGTCAGTTTTTCTTTTTCTTAAGCAATTATCACATCACTTTTCTGGAGCCTTTTGGTTTTTAAGAAAAACAAAAATAGGGCGTATAAATTGGTGGGTGCAGGCTGTTGGAGCTCATATAGTGTGACTTGGTCCAATTATAATTTAAGTTTAACATGCTTTTTGATACCTACGCATCTCTCAGCTATGCAAACCTAATTATGTATGCCCTCTGCCCACTGCCTTCTTTTTTTTTTTTTTAAAGATTTTATTGGGGAATTGGGGGATGGGAACAGCACTGGGGAATCGGGGAAGGGGAACAGACAAGTTGCTGTTGTTTTGTTCTTCAGTCTAGTTGTGGAGGACGTTGCTTCACTGGCCCAAGTTGGCACCATCATTGCGCTCTTCCCAGGTGAGGCAGATCAGTCACTGGCCTCTGGCCGGCCGCTCAAGGCGGCTGTGCTGGCCGCTCACAGTGGCCGTGATGCCGGCTGCTGGCTACACACAGTAGCTCATGGCAGCCCACTGCAGCAGGGAGCTACAGACTACACCCCAGCGACTCACAGCATCCCAGCTCCAGGTTGAGCTGTTGTTCAGCATCTTAGCTGTGGAGGGCAGTGTCACCGGCCCTCATATGTGGGATCCGAACCAGGGTCCTCTGGCATCCCAAGCCAGTTCTTAACCATCGCGCCACTTGGCTGGCCCTGCCCCCTGCCTTCTTACTGCCTGACTTTAGCTATCAAAGTGCTCATTACCATTTTGGTCATTGGGAAGGAGAGAAGAGAGAAAGGCATAGAAACTCTAGTTATTATTTCTTGATAACTGGATTATAAAGTTTAGTGGGGGAAGAAATACTATTGGCCTCAAGGTTGTTTGAGGCTTATCTCTAGTTCATTCAGATTTCTAGAAAATGAGAATTGTTAAGGACCTGGGTTTTAAAACCTTTGCATTTTATGCCAAAGGGCAACTAAAGCTCCAGAGGTGGGAAGATTGCACAGCTGGTTAAAGGTGGAGCTACACAGAGATCGCCAATCCGGGAGCACTTCTTTACCTCAGACTTGTTCAGCCCGTGCATCCTAACAGTCAGGGGAGGAACCCCCGCTACTCTCCACCCCTCAGCCCCCACTCCCACCACCACACACACACTTGAGAGCAAGTACCTCTTCCCACTAGTCTTGTCTATGTCATGGGTCCCTGAAGTATTATTTGGGGCATCCCCATCAAGTTTAGCTTAAAACTAAGAAACCCATCCTTCTTCTTGGAAGAAGCAGGACCGAAGCCCTTTGAGCAGAGAGAACCACCACTTGCAAGATCTTTTCCTCTTTCAAGCTAATTTGTATCAGGTAGTGCAGACTAATTTTCTCATCTTTAGAGGTCTTTTTGGAAAGCAGAATTTACCTTTTTAAATGTTTGAAGAAAAGATGTTTAATGCCTTCAAAAGTTCATTTAATAATTTACTCAAACATTCGAATGCCCACTCCCTGCTTGAATCATCTCATGACACTTGAACAGAATTATAACATATTTCTCAGAGACTTTGATACTGCTTTATATTTTAATCTATGTCTAGATATGTATATAGAAAAATTGTAAGCATATTCACTAAAATGTTATTGGTGTGTTAATGCAGAGTAGTGAGATCGGAAGGGAGTCTAAATTTTCCTCCAATTTTGTTTGAATTTTCTAAATTCCCCACAATTAACACATGCTGCTTTTATAGTAAGAAAACAATATTCTCCTCCAAAGTAGATACTCCTCTGAGTGGAAGGCCTAACAACATTTTAATTAGACTGTAATGTTGCCTAACCATTAGTTGAAAAAAATTAGGAATAGGGCTTTTAAATGAAATTAATGGATTAAAAGTGGTTTTCAGAGCTTGGGGGAATATGGGAAAGGACAAGTCTTTTTTTTTCTTTTTTTAAAGAAATTTTATTGGGGAACAGTGTGTCCTTCCAGGACCCATCACCTCCTAGTCAAGTAGTTGTATTCAATCCAGTTGTGGAGGGCACAGCTCCTTGGCCCATGTGGGAATTGAACCGGCAACCCTGGTCCCATGAGCCCACCTCCAACCACCTGAGCTAACTGGCCGCCCTGGGAAAGGACAAGTCTTGATAGAAGCAAAACTTTTTGATACTTGGCCAAAGAGCATGAGTTCCCTGAAAGCCAAAGAAAAGTGAAAAAACAAGCAAAGCAGTTGCCTCACGGGAAACCCCCAGCCCTGTGGTTTGGCCTGGCGCCCTTGTTAGACTGGTCTTTGAAACTGAGTATGCCTGGGGAACTGGGGCTCTTTGTAAGGTTGTATGAGTGTCACATTATTTAGCTTGTTGAACTGTAAATCCACAGCTGGGAGCCACACAGTTAGGAACCTGGATTAGAGAAGGGAGAACCGTGAACCATTTGCCTGTGGGTGACGCGCTCAGGCCATTCCATAGAAGGCAAACAGCGGCTCTTGAAAGTGTCATGTGGAGGAATGATTGTGGGGGGCTTATGTGTAATGACATACTTTAACATTCATTGTTCTATCTTTGGCTAAGTTGTTTCTTGAATTTTAATACTGGACTTCTGTCAGTAATTAACATGTGGTTAATAGTTGTCCTAACCAGGCAAGTTTGTTTAGAAAAACGCAAACTGTTTTACAATGGATCCAAATCAACTTTAGTCTGAACAAACTCCTTTTCTATTCCAAATGTCAAATTTTGTTGTCGGGTAGGAGTTAAAGGGAGGAAGCTTTCACAGTCTCTCAAAATTATTTAAAAATCTCCCAGTTCTTCTTCACTTAGGTTTTGTATTTATGATGAGATTTTAAGTCAAGATTTAAAAGAATATTTAAAATTATTTTTCTATATCATAAATTTCAACTGAGCACTCATAAAGAACAAGTGCTAAAAAACTTGCAGACGAGTAAAAGGGGTATTAAATAGAACTTGTAGGTCACACCTCACCATCATTCTTTGCGGTAAATTTGGGGAGTGAATGAATCAGTAGTGCAGGGAAGCAGAAGTTGAACCAACTGTAGAGGGGAGGTGAAGCATGGCATTAGAAATATGGCCTCGGGCAAGTTACTTAACCTCATGACAACTCTATGAAGTAGGTGTTATTACTGTTCTCCCCAGTTTACAGACGACGAACAGGTAGAGTGCAAAGCCCTTGAAACAGAGCCTGGGCTATGGAAAGTTCTATATATGTTAGAGTTGGTTAAATAAATAAGTCAATAAAAGGAGGACTTGAAAAACCAAATTGTGTCTGATCTTGTCTTGGTTTTGAAGTTTTCAGCCACTGAGAAATCAAAGATGATTAATGTCAAGTTATTTTTCAGACTAATGATTAAATGATCTTCAGTTGCTTCTTGATCACTGGATACTGCACATGCTTGTTAAACATAATCCTGAAAGAATTCCAAGTTTGGGGACTAAGGCTGTAGGAGAGGAGAGGATAAGCTATCCCCCTATCTGATCTCCACCTTGGCTTACTACGGGCTGGCCCACATATGTCGACAAAAATCAATATCCTTGGATTTAGGGGATTGCAGAACCAAGGGTTTTCTTATATGAATTCAACTTCTGGTTCCTAAAATCTGTAAAGCAATTTTCTCTAGTGCACAGACCTATTTTTTTTTATTGAAAATTAGGAAAATAGGGGATCCGAGTAAAGTTTCTTTTCTATATTATAAGGCATTCTTAAACTTGGCAAGTTTATCCATGTTTTTGAACGCTCAAAAGCTGAGAAGGTTTGTTTTAGACAATGTGTTGATAGGTGTATTATTAATACATTGCCCACTGAGCTTCAGAGAGATTTTATTGGTCTCTTCCTTTCTCTTTCACTATTCTTCCCTATTTCTCCCTCCCTGGATTGTTGATCTTCCCTATGCATGCTGGGGAAATTACGCCTATTTTAAAAATTAGTTACACATGTTTAATGAATGAAGTGTGTTTCTTGGTCTTAATTCTATTGGGACATTTCACAGGTCTCTTTATAAAGGAAAATGATTTACTGAGTTGACTTTAATTACATATCTGCCTTAAGTTTGTGTAATGATTCATGACACATAGTTCCTGGGCTTATATAAGGATTATCATGGTAGGCATATATTTAATAATACAAGATAGGAAAAACAACCCCCAAAAAAACTCGTCCATCTAGAGAATGGTCAAACAACATAGGAATTACACATAATCTGATATTCATGTAGCTGTTAAAAAGAATGAAGAGCTCTATATGCTGATATGAAAAACTCATATATACTCATAGCATAATCATACTTAATTTGAAAGAAATATAATTGTGTAAATTTATTTAAAAATCTGTAAATTGTCTGAAGCAGTTGCCTTTGCATTAGGTCAGTGGAAAAGGGAAATTGGGGTTTCAACATTTTATTCTATTCTGGATGGTAGAAAATTTCCAGAGACTAAATCAATGTATTATTTCTATTTCTGTATTATTATTTTTAGCCTGCAGTAAGGATGCAGTATTCCTTACCTTTTGTGTAGGTGGATGGAATACTGCAAAACTCTGAAGAAAAGTTTGTCTCCTCCTTGAAATCCTTTTCCCCATTCTCTTCCTGAGCAGTGATCTGGTAGATACCCAGTTTTCCCCGGTGCCCATTCACTTCTGAAGAGCCTCCATTGTGATGTGAATGCTTTGGGTTTATTGCTGCATTCATTTTCATCAAAATTGGTCTGTCCCCATCTCTTTGTCCTGGAGGTTTCCTCCCTATTCAGTGAAATTAGGAATCTAGTCCCACCACAAAGCTTCCTCAAAGGCCTTTTGGAAGCAGAGTATCAACAGTATATTAAAGAATAACTTTGTATATTAGCTGGCAATGCTAAAATATATGAACTTTTCTCAATTTACTTAAAAATTCCATGTAATATGAATGTCTGCTTCAGGTTGGTCCAGATTGGGGTTTGATGATACTCTCGTTGGCTCAATCCAAACCCCAAACCGAAGTACAGGATGGGATCTCCTCTTTGCTCCCATACCCTGAACTGTTGAGTGATCTTCTTGAATTTTCTCACATCTAAAGGCATGACTTTGGACCACAGCATCTTCCTGAGGCAGCCAGGTCGCTGGATATGGGATGACATGAGTCATTTGCCCCTGTGATGACGGGAATGTTGGTGACCAGGTATCTAAACACAGGCCATTCAACCTTGTTACTCCAGGAATGGCAGCAGGTTGACCTCAGGGTGTGAGCTGGGGGGCTGAGTCTGGCCCATCAGAGCCCTCAGGCCCTGGGAAGTGGCTCTTACAGCTGCCCACCTACCCTGTTCAGCTTGGCCCTTCTCCACAGCAGGCTGCCTTCCCCATCTTCATCAGGAGTAGAATCCTTGGTAGCCAAATCCTTGGCTATACAATATATCCTCACTCTATGACAATCCGTAATTCCTCTTGAAAGCTTGATGCCCACCTTACTAGCAATTTACTGTTTGTAATTTCCCAAGTGCACTTAGTCTCCAATGACCCAAAAAGAGCAGAGAGTGAGCCATCAACAAATGAACCAACAGTTTCCGATATCCTGTTTCCCATTCAGTATGGACACAACTAGGATTGTCCCTATGAATAAAAATTGGCCAAGTTTTGGCTTACCAAATATTTCATTGCAGGCTTCTCTATAGGCACTGGAAACCACTTCCAGTTATCAACAAAAGAGCTAACATTTTCCAGTCCAGTTCCTCACCCAGTGTGACCACTACCTGGCTTGTCCCAATTAACTAAAATTGGTCACCCAAGTTTTGTACTACAAGTTCACTCTACATCCCTCTGTTTTCTCTTTTATTTCCTGTAATTATGATTAGCAACAGAGCTAACATTTTCTGGGGTCCAATCCTCACCAATGTGGGCCCCACCTGCCTCTCTGGATTCAAGCATACTGTTATAAAGAGGCAACTCCAGTACCCCATTCTTGGCCCAATTAAGACCCTAGTTCTCTATATGCTGGAGAGAATTCTCAGTCTTATACCACAGCCTCTGTCCATATATTCCTATCCACTCCATGCTCAGAAATTACCCCATCAGTGTTGACACTTGTCAGCCCGATGTTCCCAGGTCTAGCTTAGATTCCACACTTCCAGATATCCTCCCAATAGCCCCAGAGGTGACACTCAGTAGGGGTAAAACTAGGACTCTTGTTGAGCATCCGTTGTCTGCCAGCTTCTCCCTTTCCTTGTACTCTCTTATCTCATTGCTTTTTGACACTCTTATTTCTTTTCCTCCCTCTGTATACATATATTTAGAAGTGATACCAGAGAATTTCTCCAGTTAGAGTGAAGCAAGTGTGGGTGTCGCTCTCCTAAAATTCAACCGAACAGTCCCTGATGTTCTGATCCCAGCCCTAGAAAGAAGTGGCTAGCTTTCTAAAAGTTTGTTTTGGACTCCTTCACACTTCAGCTGTTTCTTATGGTTTGATGGCCATATGCCTTTTTGCATTCCTCCGTCCCTTCTCTTTATTATAAGCAAAGAAAAAACAGACGCTCCATCATCACGCCTAACCTAGCCCACTACCATTGCATATGCAATTAACCTATGGCCCTTCCATTCCAGGAAGCTACTCAGACACTTGGGAAGCTCAGCCTTCTTAAGGAGAAACTCTAAGATCCTGAAACATCAATTCCCCACTCCCTGACCTAAGGCTGGGAAGAGAGGAGCTTTTTAACCACACCATGTGCAGTATCTCATTTTTCTTTATGTCTCAATTTCTAGCTCAACCCTCAGAATTTTTCCTGCATAGAGAAGACACACCTAGGAATCTCAGATCTCCAAGGTAAATATCTTTTACAGCAGCCAGAGCCAAAACATCTATGTTAGGGACTGACCATCATATATATATATATATATATACACACCCAGAGTATGAAGTTAATTGAAGTTATAATACTTTGCGGTGCATTAAATATTGCCCATAAATCTCCTTCCCCTTGAAATAGTGTTCATTGTACTCTGTGGGTCTAGGTCAGCCATGCTGCACCTATAATAGTTGCAACCACTGTTATCAGCCCAAACACCACAACGTTTCTTAGTTGGATATGCTGCCTCCCTCCTCCCTACCATTATCTGTTCATTAGAAAGAAATCAATAATCTCTACCCCTTTCATTTTCCCAGTAGGAAATATGACTAGGACGCTTACCAGAAATATCAAGACCTGCACCGCTTCAGTCCCAAAGCCTGTGGTGTTCCTTCTGTCCACAATTCCCTAGCTTTTCATCACGGTCTGAGAGCTGCTTGTCAGGGTTTCCAGAGCTTCCAGGCAGGGGCTCCAAGACTTCCTGTCAGGGTTTCCCTTTCAGGCAAGGGTTCTAAGACTTCCTGTCAGAGTTTCTAGGCAGGGGCTCCAGGGTTTCCTGTTATAGTTCCCAAGGATTTCAGCAGGTGGTGCCAGGGAGAAGCGCCTTATTCATCAAGAAAGCTTTTTTTGAGGGGGGGGGCTCCCCTTAAAGTAGCTGCTCTTCTCAGCCAGCTGTCTCAGTTTCATTCATTCAGCAAACAGTTAAGGGGACCCTACCAAGCACAGTTCTGGTAGTTAATTGAGATGTGGTATCAGTTCCCAGATACTTCCCAGTCCCCTCTGGGAGGACTTTTTCCTTGAAAAGTTGGTTTTCAAAACACATGCCTGTCTTCAGTTCCAAAGGTGCAGCATTTCTTGGGCTACTGGATTCCTGTAGACCTCACAACTCTGCATTCCACTTGTACCTTCACACGCCTGGAGCAATTTCCAATGAGTTCCCTGGCAGTGGTCCTAGTCCAGGCTCCTTCAGAGAGTCTATTCAGGCACTTCTGGACTGGCGTTAGATGAGCAATCATCTTTTACGTTCCCCATTAAGCTTTCCTTTTCCTGTTCTCTGAGCCAAGATAAAAGATTCCAGATTATTCTTACCTCTAGGGAACTCTAATATCCCCAAAGAGGTGTCCAGGGTCTATAGGGTAGAGCTCAAGAAAACAAATATGGAATCCTGGGATCTACAGTGATCTCCAAAGTGGGAGTCTGGAGGCCATTCAGCCAGTCACTGGCTCTTCTTAGCCCCACCCATTAGACCTATTTACTTATTTATTTTTTAGTTTTTTTAGACTTTCTTTCCACCTCATTTTTTTCACCCTGGGTGTAGAATTCCACTGACACCTACCCAACATGAGTGGATTCCACTAAGAATACACCACAATTTACTTATCCATCTCTTGTCAATGGTCCTTTGGGTGTTACTGGTTCTTTTGCTATCATGAACAATGCTGATGTAAAAAAATTGTAGATGTCTCTTGGTACATATGTGTAAGAGCTTCTCTTGGGTATATACACACATGCTTACCTTTACAAGATAATGTCAAATTATCTTTTAAAGTTCCTGTACTAATTCAGAGTTCCATATAGGAGTATAGCAGTTGTGACTGATCTACTCTCTTCACAATATGCAGTATTGTCAATGTAGTGGGTGTACAATGGTGTCTTGATGTGATTTTACTTTTTATTTCCTTGAGAAGATTGAATATCTTATTATATTTAATTCGGAATTCTTGCTTCTTCTTCCTTGAAACACTTGATTATGTATTTGTACTTTTTTTTCACTGTATCTTTTAAAAATTGATTTGCAGGAGTTTTTTACTCTTGGTATTGATTCATTGTTAGATACGTTGTGAATATTTCTCCCAGTTTGTGGCTTGCTTTTTCAGTTTGAAAGTGATCAGTGTTTTGTTTCATGGCTAACATTTTTTTGTATTGTTTAGATGCTTATCCTGAGATCATAAAATATTCTCCCTTTAATCCATCTAGCTGAGGCCTGCAACACATAGTTGAATTGAAGCAATGATTGAGGGTGTATGAGTCTGCTGAGGCTGCCATAACAAAATACCACAGACTGGGTGGCTTAAATGACAAAATTATCTTCTCACAGTCCTGGAGGCGGAAAGTCTCAGATAGAGGTGCCAGCAGATTTGGGGGCTGGTGAGGCCTCTCTTCCGGGCTTGTAGATGGCTATCTTCTTGCTGTGTCCTTGTGGCTTCTTCTCTGTGCAAGAGAAAAGAGAGTGAGTGCTGGTGTCTTCCTCTTTTTATAACAGCACGAGTTCTATTAGACTAGGGCCCCAAGCTTTTGACATCACTTAACCTTTATTACATCTTTATTTGCCCTATCTCCAAATACAATCACATTGGGGGTTAGGGCTTCAACATATGACTTTTGGGGGGACATAATTCAGTCTGTAACAGAGAGTATCTTTATCTTTTTCTTGACTTTAAAGGTGTTACTTTTGTCATTAAAAATTATGGTTGCTCCTGGTCTTTAGTAGATGTATTTTATCATGGTAAGCAAGTTCCCTTTTATGCCTAGTTTGATAAGAGGGTTTTGTTGTTGTTGTTGTTGTTATATTGGTGGTGTTAAATTGTGATTGCATATTGAATTTTATCAAAAAGCTTTTTCTGCTTCTATTGAAATAATTATATTATAGCTTCCTATAATCTGTAAACATGATAAACACATTTATAGATTTTATAGGGTTAAACTATGCTTGCATATCTTGTATAAACCCAACTTAGTAAATACATATTACCATTTTTATGGACTTGCTGTTTGAATAACTTTTTCAGTGTTTTTACAGTTATGTTCATGAGTGAGATTGGCTTGTAGCATTTCTTTCTCATATTGTACTTGTCTGGTTTTGATCTTCAGTTTATACTCATGGCATAGAATGGATTGGGAAAGTGTATCCTCTTTTTCTGTTCTCCGGAAGAGGTATTGTAGTATAGTGGTAAGGAGCATGGATTCTGAAGGTTCCAGATTGTGTTTAGATGGGCCACATAGTTGCAATGCTCAGGTATTGTGAGAATTACAGGCCCCCCTTCCCCCCCCCCGCTGCCCACCTCATACACACAAGTGGGCCTGTATAACCCAAACTCAAGTTCCTTTCCAAAAATCCCCAAATGATAAAGTCTGTTAAGTTAAAAGCTAGAAAACATAATGTGCCTATAAGGTTTTCAATAATCAGGTGCTACTTATTGTTGAATGATATTACTGGTTATGATCCCAAAGTCCTAAATGTTCTGTTTTCACTTTAATCATGAATGTAGAATATTATAAAACTAAGCAATGTCAGTGTCAAAATGTAGACATGATCCAGTATCCCTATAAAATAGCCATGGAAATACTTATTGTTACAAGTATTGTGAAAATACTTATTGTTACAAGTGGATGCCCACAGGATACCCCTTTCTCTCCAGGAAGCCAGATGGGAAGTCAAGAAGAATTTTCAGATTTACAAATAAAAGAAAGAAACCCATACATATTTACAGGGGCTTTCCTTGTGTATGTCCTATATTTCTATAGCTGTCTAAGAGAAATGAAACTTTTATTTTTGTGCAGGATTGTCCTCAGAGCTTCAGGACTAACTAGGCGGAGATAGTACTGTAAGATTCTTTCCTAGTGTTTCAGTGCTTCACTTTTACTATGCCCCTGGCTCCTCTACTTTACCTGAGAAGGTGACAGATGCAACAAGGGGAAACCTCGCTTCTCTGCTGGCAAAGAGCAGATGTCGGAGTATTCAGAGCTGTAATTGGCTATGATTTCCCCCCCCCCCAGATTCTTCTATCTCATAATTTTAAATGATGCTCAAAGGACAGCTGCCCTAGAAAGCTGATATTTGAAGCACAAAGATTTCAAATGGAGATGTTTCTGTTTTTTAGATTTATATTTTTATATTTAAAGCCCCCAGTAATAGAACCCTTGTCATTTCCTCAAGCTCAGAGATTCTTTCCTCAGCCATGTCCAGCCTATTAAGTCCATCAAAGACATTCTTCATTCTGTTGCAATGTTTTTGATCTCTAGCATTTCTTTTTGATTCTGTCTTAGAATTTGCAACTCTCTGCTTACATTGCTCATCTGTTTTTGCATGTTGTCTATTTTTTCCATTAGGGCCCTTAGCATATTAATCACAGTCATTTTAAATTCATGGCCTGATAATTCTACATCCTTCCTTGTTTGGGTCTGGCTCTGAGGCTTACTTTTCTCTTCAAACTGTGTTTTTTGCTTTTTGGTGTGTCTTGTAATTTTTGTGAAAACAAGACATGATGGTCTGCATGAAAGGTACTGCAGAAAATAGGCCTTTAGTGATGTATTGTTACTAAACTCAAGGGGTTTGCCGCTTGGGATGTTCCATTCAAGAACAAGAACAAGGCAGTTGTTATTAGATAGTTTTGTTACTTGCAGCAGATAAAGGAGACAGAGGATTCACATCTAAAGCTGTCTCCTGGAAGGGAGGCTTAGCCATTTCTTATATACACTATTTGTTTAATTACATGTTGATTTCTTCTTTGCAATTGGCTAAACATATCGGGTCAAGCTTACCTGGTTACAGCTGCATCTGCAAAATACTGTATCACATTTTCACATTTAGCAAGAATAGCATTCAGTAAGAACTGTCCAGACTTGAGACCTTTGTCCTACCTAACAATGTTACGGGGTAAAAGAAACTATTATTAAGTTTCAGTCTTTTAGTGAGCCTGTGGCCTGTGGCTGTGAACTTCACATATGCTTCTCAATTTTAGAAATCCCCAACCCCTTGGGTGGGACAGGATGGCTAGAATGAACTAGAATTGGGTATTTTCCTTCCCCCAGGTCAGTTAGACACTGATAAAACCCCAGTAGGTTAGGCCCTGGTATTACAGTTTCTCCTAGGGCATTATAAAAGTGAACTGGCATCTTAAGATGCTTAACCGTAGAGCTGGGAAGACTATGGATGGAACTGGGCCCCTTGTTAACTCTCTAGTCCTGACTTCCTTTGTAGTAACTTCCGGGGAAGGGATGCTAGTAAATACAGAAGCCATCTTGGAATCGGGGCTTTTATGCTTCACACGTGGGTGGCCGGTTGGAGCACCAGTTGGGAGCATGCATTTGCACACTCCTGGGGTGACCTTATTTATTTTTTTTCTTTTCCCAAATAAACCGTTCTTTTGGTGGATTTTCTGGAGAGTTATTTTTTTGCCAGTTGACAGGCAGGCCTTGTTAAGAAGGACAGGATATGGGCCGGCCGAGTGGTGCGTTGATTAAGAGCTGGCTTGGGATGCCAGAGGTCCCCGGTTCGGATCCCACATATGAGGGCCAGTGACACTGCCCTCTACAGCTAAGATGCTGAACAACAGCTCAACCTGGAGCTGGGCTGCCAATGAGTCCCGGTGACAGCGTAGGCTGCAGTGGGTTGCCATGGGCTACCGTGTGTAGCCAGCAGCCAGCGTGAGCGGCCAGCAGCCGCGGTGAGCGGCAGTCCAGAAGCCGGCGACTGATCTGCCTCGCCCTGGAAGAGCGCAATGATGGTGCCAACTTGGGCCAGTGAAGCAACATCCTCCACAACTAGACTGAAGAACAAAAGGACAGCAACTTGTCTGTTCCCCTTCCCCCAATTCCCCAATTAAAAAAAAAAAAAAAAGGACAGGATGCTCTGGCGTATTTCAAAAGTGGTTTCTTTTCTCCTCCCCCTGTCAGAAGCACAAAGAGAATTTTCTCTGATATTCACTGTGAGAGCCTGGTTCAGCTCCAGTAGGTAAAACTCACAGAATTATGGGGGCTCCCAAGTGACTGGGCCCCTTGGAGTCTGACTCTTAGCCTTGTCCACGCGGAGCCTCCAGCCATTTGTCAGTTACAACTTAGGTTTTTCCTACCCCTGCACTGCTTCCCAGGGAGGTTTCTATGGCTGGTTTCTATGTCAGGAAGATCTCAGTGTCTGCCTATCTATCTGTACAATTTCTGGGGTAGCAGTTTCTCCTGTGGCCTCTCTTCTTTGAAGGATCTAAGACTAATTATTGATTCTTCTATTTGTTCAGCTTTTTGTGAGGACAGAGTGACAACTGCTAAGTCCCTTACCTGCCAGACTGAAAACTAAAACTTGGTGCCTCAAATTACTCTTAAAATAAAACAAACTTTTAAAGTTTAACTTTCTTCTAAATTCTCAAAGCACTTTTCAGGCGTATTAAGTAGTGTGCATAGTAGTCTGGTGAAAAGAGTACTTGGTGTTAGGAGACAGAGGCAACACAATAGTAATTGTATTTATTAAAAGATAATTTCAAAACAAAACAAAACAAAACAAAATCACTTAATGCTTTTAAGAGAATTAATGAGAGAATATAAAGCACTATAAATAGTTTGGAAGGGAAGGGAAGTGTCTACAATGCAAGCATCGTGAGTTTATTGTAGTAAATTTTGTCTGTCAGCTTAGTCTAAGTCACACTGTGCTAGCAAACGAGCCCTAAGATCTCATGGCTCATGACGACAAAGGTCTGTGTTCCACTCATGCTATGTCCATTCGTTCCGTATCTGCTGCAGGTCAGCTGAGGCTTTGCACCATGTCATCTTTATTCTGCAACTCAGGTTGAGGAGGGGTGTCTCTATGGGACATGCCAGTCAAAGGAAAAGAGAAAATTTTGTTCAAAAGAGGCACATAGTATCTGCAGTCACATTTCTTTGCCCAAAGCAAGTCATCTGGCTACTCCTGAGTTCGATAGAGCGGGCTTCAGGAAAGGGTACTATTAATACAAGTCACACAGCCCAGCATGGCATCAATGTGCTGGGAGGTATAGTCTTCCTACAGAAGGGGTACAGATATTTCAAATATTAATACAATTTGTCCTATAGTTTCTACCAGGTTTGCCCCTCGTTTATTATGAACTGGCTATTTAGAATCCTCTTATCCAAGTTGTCCCAGGACAGTGATGATGACCACTGTGCAGTTTTTATTGGCCAGCTCCATAGCTACTTAGAGGTTGAGTTCTTTTACATTCGCTACTAGAGGATGAGGAGACAAAGGAATTCCTCAGAGAAATGCTTTTTGTAAGGAGCTCTTGGGCGTTTGGTGGGATGGAAGACACAGTACTTGCTCTTAAAGTATTTATAAAGCTGCCTCTCCAGCGGGTCTTTGGTGTAAGCATATGTTCCTAGAATCCGCATGTGAGACAGATGGTAGAAAAAGGACTTCTCTTGTATGCTGCATCAGACTGGTTCTTGAGATGCGTGTGGCCACCTCTGTGGCCATCAGGTTGCATGTGTGTAATGATAAGGAAATAGGCTGATTGAGTGATGGTCAGTTGTTTCATCTGTCTAGAGCCAGGGATAAAATTACTTAATGGGCAGGATTAGGAACAGGTTAAGGATAGGTAAGCGGCATTAAATAAATGGGTAGAGAAAATGCAAAGCAGTGAGAGCAAAAGCTGTTGTTCTAACAATAACCAGAGCAATAACTAGAGCACAAAGCGTCAAAAGTCAGGTCAAAGTATTAAAGAGATATTCTGTGACGTGGTGGTCACAAGCTGACAGCTCACAGGATGAGTCTGGGCCATATACAGAGGGTGCCAAATAAATGTATACATATTTAAAGGAAGGAAAGCTGTTTTAAAATTGTAATAATATGTACCGATAATAAAGGATGATGACAAGTCATGTTTGACTTCTGCAATTACAAGAGGTGCTCAAAGTGGTTACCATCAGCGTCCAGACATTTCTGATTATGGCGAACTACTGCTTGAGCAACATTGACCAGTGTCCATTTTCATACATTTTTTTGGCACCCCCGGTATGTGTGTGTGTGTGTGTGTATATGTATATATATATACATACATATATATATATGTATATATATATATATATATATATACATATATATATGAGTGGGTGTTTATACCTGGGAAGAGATTGAGATTGGGAATGGGAAATAAAGAGAATTAAAAGAAAACAAATTGAGATAGAGTATAATAGTCTTGCAGGTGCCAGTAATGATAGCATATTGTGAGTTGAGGAATGTGATCAATTCTGTAAACCTAAAGTTACACAGTACTATTCCTTTACATTTTGGTCAAGGATCACTCTTTTAATGTTTATTTATTTATTTTTTTTACTTGTGAAGATAGACTACATTCCTTGGTGTGGCCTGACTTGAGCAGCTCCACTGCCAAGCCCTAATCTAACTGTCACAGTTTCCTGTTGCCCAGGCACACATTTGTGGTCTTCCTGTTTTGCTGTTTTCAGTGTGCTCATTTATCTCCTTTCCACAAAGTCCTCTTACGCATAAAACTGCCAGATGCCCTACTCCACTTTTGCTTAAGCAGTGTTTTTCTAGAAACCAGAGGGAAAATTCCTGCAAACTCAACTACCTCAGTGCTGTTGGATTTGAAGTAGCAGATGGTGGTTGGATTTTACAAGCCCCCTTTGCCCTCTTCCTTCATTTTTGGACTGTTTTTACATTAATTCTTTCTGTGCAGACCTGATTAAGGGTGTGAAGCACCCTCCCAGGAACTGTGTCAATGATAAGCCCAAATATGGGCCTCTGAAGAGTCCTACTGCCTTTCATTTGCAAAGTCTGGGAAGCCTCTTCTGGCTTTTACCATATTCAAGTTTTGCAGCAACTGAATATTTAGAGAGAACCCGCAGGCAGGATGGGATGGAGGGCTTGCCAGTCTTCTCAGCAGAGGGCCTCCCGGCAGGCTGGATTTATTGGATTTTTCACTTTCCCTCACCACTCGGATATCCAAATACTTTTTACTAATTCAGCTTTTAAAGCTGAGAAAATCAGCCACATTGTACCAGAACACTGCAGCCTGAGTCCCCGGGGTCCAAGGATGACTGCTGAACTCTTCCAACCTGGCTGCATGGCTACAGCTACTGAAACCTCCTAGACTCACCTCCCCAGACAAAGGGGCATCACACAGTGCTGGGATTTTTGTGATGAAAAAAAAGTGACTCAGTGTCTTTTATACCTCAGTTTTTTCAGTAACTTATGCTTCATGTTAATGTTTCTAGTTTAGGAGTCACTGAAGTGATTTCACAATGCTTAACAAGGCAAAATTTGTTCCTCATTCATTCATTCATTCAGTAAGTATTTTCTGAGCACATGTGTCAGGTATGTAGTTCTAACTCTCACCACCTAATTATTAGGCTGTCCCTGTCCTTTGGTGATGAGACCCTGTATTGTGTTTTTTGGACTGCTCTACACGTGCTACATGGCTTTTCAAATTGTTAAGTAGGGAGTTGATGTTCTTAAAAATAGAAGGAAGGAGTATTAGTGCCTTATAAGTGACTTAACTCCTCACTCATCGGTAATCTGTACTGTTAGGTTTTAGTAAACATCACCTACTTTTCACGCTGTGCTGGAGGTGGGTGTGGTGTGGTATCATGTAGGATAGTACCCTGCAGTGTAGGATATGGCTGTTCCTAGATTCACTTAATAGCTCAGGCATCAACTTTGCTATTACCTAGCTTTGTGATCTTGAGTAAGTGTTGTAAGGAACATTTCTGTGCCTCAGTGTACTTAAAATTACAGGAATGTTGGTCCTTGGAGTTACTGAAAAAAATTAGGTGAGGTCCTGTAGGTGCTCAGCACATGGACGCTCATAAAATGTCAGCCTCTCCTATGGCCTCCTAAGAGGAACGCAAAGGGAGTAGAAAGTTCTACTCCTCAGGAACTAAGAGCCTAGTTAGGAAGATGAGACAGAGCTTCTACATCAAACCAGCAGAGAACATGCTTCTGAGAAGAAACCTAAATAACATGAATTAATTTACCCTGTCCCCTCATTACACCAATTCTGGAAATGGAAGATGGACTATTCTCAAAAAAATATGTTTACACTTGATGTCCGGAAGGCTTTTTATAAGCCAACGGCCCTTCTTGGGGAAGTGAAATTCTTAAGTTTTAAATTAAGCTCAAATGCACGCACACGC
The DNA here is from genome assembly GCF_001890085.2 of Hipposideros armiger. Taxonomy (NCBI): domain Eukaryota; kingdom Metazoa; phylum Chordata; class Mammalia; order Chiroptera; family Hipposideridae; genus Hipposideros; species Hipposideros armiger. Next base: position 4,915,510 of record NW_017731366.1, on the reverse strand, counting down.
GCATGCGCATGCACACACACACACACACACACACACGTGCATGCAAATATTATAGTGACTTAGGGTTTCATCAGGATATACAGCTGAAAGTTCTGCAAATGTTTCATCCATCTGGTGACAGCTCATAGAACATGTTATTTCTCATGTTTGCAAATAACTATCTAAGAATGTTTGAAGGTATTCTATTTAATGTATGTGCACTGAAAAGCAATTTATTTTGCTATATTTCATATTAAAATAATCGAGAACCTTACTTACATTTACATATCTTCATGCTTTTTGAGGTGCAGGTTTTGGAAGTAGAACTTGAATGTGTCTTTTGATACTGCTAGGTCAACGTGGGTCAATAGTAGGTCAGTATGGGTATGATCTCTGGCAGGGGCGCCTTTTGAAGTACTTATTTTAAATCCTCGTTGGTCTTAGGTTCAGTGGAAAAAGCAAGAGCTTTGAAGCTAATGAGACTTACGTTCTAATCCAGATCCCTTGAATGAGGTGTTCAGATTTTGCTGGGATAGTAGTGGTCACATTTGCATAGGGGACATGGAAACTTCTGGGATCAAGGATTCCTACTTCTCTCATGTTAACTGCCATTAAAACTTCTCTGATGATTGAAATCGTCCCACATGGTGAGCAGTGTCAGAAAGGCCACTCATGACCTCCCAAAATGGCACTAAGAAGGTGAACCCCAGCCACATGCCAGTGCCTCAATTATCTCGAGCAAGGAGATGGTTCTGGACACAGCTGTGTCTGAAGTTGGAACTTCAAGGCTTATTCTTTAGAGGTGAGCTTAACAACGCTTTGGAGGATGTGTTAATGACCATCTGGGTTGTCTGCTGACTACATCTCACACAGTTAGTTGCTGGTGTCACACACGGGCAGTGTAGCTGCAGGTTCTTTGACCACCTGGGTGGTAGTGCTATTGTGAAGCCAGCCTGGAGGTGGCGCTTGTGAGCTTCGACTCTATTAGTGAATTGGGGATGGGGGATTATGGAGACTGCAAGGTGAAGGGTTGGGAATAAGGCGACTCCAGGTGTGGTGCCGGTCAGAGAAGGGGACTGATGGAGTGTTTAAAGGAGTCAGGGTTGGGAACTCCTAATGAGATTATGGATGTATGGATCTAGGGGAAGTATTTGGCTCGCTTTTCCCTTGGTGCAGGATAGCCCATTGCTCAGGTGTCAGTGGACTAGAGATTCCTGAACCCATGCACAGCTCAACTGGAGTGCCCCTCTAGGAGCTTCTGCACCCCCAGTGTGTTTTTGAGGGGATCAATGTAAGCTTTTGGCTCTTTCCCCTCCCTGTGTTGGAATATTCTCAGGGTTGGAGAATTCAGAGCTCTACATGGCATTATTCACAATTCCCTGAGGGAACTTGCACAAGTCTCAACCTTAGTGTGTTTTAGGGACAAAAATACTTATTTCCCTTGCTTTACATGTTTGATGCTAGATTAAAGTGAGAAAATGCTTTGGAAGTGCATTGCCATAAGACTTTTTATTTGAAATGGAAGAATATGAAGCATGCAGAGAGAGGTATTTTTAAGGGTCCCTAGAAGATCAGAATGAAATTTAACATTCCCTTGAAGTAAATAAGATATCCCCTGTTAAAGCCCACCAAGAAAAGATCATCAGGAACACATTTATTGTCGTAAAAAGAAACTGGGTTTATTTTTATTGCTGTAGCAAGAGTGCAAGCACGCCAAAGGCACTAGGAGGAGTTGGGAGAAGTTTCTCATAGGATGTGAGTGCATCTGGATGATTCAAGGTGGGTTTAAGGTTGTGGAGGCCAATTGTGGATCAGGTGTTTCGGGAAACAGCAGCAGTTTTGTGATTGAGTCACTTAACAATGCTTATCCCTCATACAGTGGGGTGGGCGAACTCCTTGGTAAAGTGAAGGACTAGCAGTCTCTCCTGTTAGACAGAAGAGGGGGATGTTTCATCATTTTTGTGGTTGCACAATGGCCTTATCTCTGTCTCATTGCAAATAAGTTTATGAAGTGGCCTTGCTTCCACACTGTTTTTTGTTCTGTGAGTGTGGCTTATATTGAGTTGGGAATGTCATGGCCCAGCTGCCAGCAGGGCTGCTTTCTCATCTGATTTTACTTCTATTCACTTACTCCCTTTTCTGGAAGGCCAAGAAGGAAGTCAGGTTCTAGAAGAGTGCCAAGGCTGAGCACTAGGACAGAGAGTCTCTAACGGGGTTTTGGAGGTTGTATAAAAAAACAAGAATTAAGTTACGGAGCCAAAACAGGAAACAACCGCCACCATAAACCCCCAAGTGGAGCACCAGGGAGGATGCGTGAATGGCGGGTTGGCCTCTCCTGCTTGCGTGTGTCTGCACACGGGTACCTGTGAGGGCTTCCCTTGGGGCGCGCAGAGTTCTTGTTTCCGGGTTTTAAATCTAGCGACCGGACCCCCTCCCCCACCCATTACCTTCCTGTGATGCCTTTTCCATATAGTCTAGATCTATATACATAACCTTCATTTTAATATTTATCTTATCCAGATGAAAATGTGAGTGGAAAACTAACACTGGTTACTTCTGGAAGTGATACCTGAGGGTTTAGGGAGAAATTGTCACTCTTCTTTATACCCATATAGTATTTACATTTTATGGGTTAATTATTTTTTAAATTAAGTTATCAAAACCAAAAATGAAACCATGTAAGAAATGGCAGGGCGGTGGGATGTGCGATTTGGCACTGCAGATGCTCTCTGAAGGGTGATTGTAGATTTAATATTTCCTTTTGTTGAAGGGAAATTCAAAATTCCCTTTCGGTAAGGGGATAGTTAGGTGTCTTGGATCTGTTTAAAAGATAATTTTTATAAAAAGCTAAAAATCGTGATTCTCATACAAATATAAAATGAAAAATTTCAATCATTTTATTTGATTCATTAAATAATGGGGAACCAGTAAGATGTATATAACCAGTTCAAGAGAATTCAAAAAGCAGACATGCGTATAGACAACCAAGAATGCTGAAATGAATTTGCTCGATAAATGTAAAACTTGCTTCTGGGAGGGAGAAGAATATCAATTTGCACCTCTACCTGATAAAACTCATTGCTGTCTATGGATGAGAATCATTTGCACTGTTGTCAGTTATCAACATTTTCAAAGCTGTGAAATATTTCAAAGATTATGAAAGGCAGACATAACCCAGAAAGATGTCTTGGACAGGATACCCAGTAGTCTTACTAGACCATGTCAAGGTTTTTCACATTTTTTTTCCTACCAGCTCAAAATAATAACATTTGGTAAAATTTAGGTGTTTCTGCTTGAGACCTCCGCTTACAATTATGTGTCTTAAAAGAGAAAAGGGAGGAAAATTTGTCATAACTTTATTTTAATATTTATATTCTGGGTGATAAATAACCAACCCAAAATGACTGTATAAAAAAGAAAAATTTACTGACTTCAGTGAAATTCAAGCTAATGACATACTTATCAGTGATTTGTTTTAAATTAACTTTTGTTTTCTATTTTATCTTTTGGGACAGGGTGGAGAGAAAAGTATCTATTATGATAAAGAGTAACTCCATTTTTTAAAACGCTCAGTTCTTTTAATGATGGTTTCTTCCTTTATTGCATTGGGCATGTTTTTCAGAGAAAAGTTGATATACTGCTCACTGAAATAAATTCATGTTCCTATTTTACCTGATCCATTTAACCAGAAGAAGAATTTCTTTCTTCCCTGGATACATATATTATCCACATGTGTTTGCTTGGATTTTTAAAGTTTTAAAGTTGTGTCTCTTCTCTTCTTTCAATTCCTTTCTCTCTCTCTCTCTCTCTCTCTCTCTCTCTCTCCCCTTCCCCCATCCCCCCCAATGGAAGACAGCTTAAATTTTTTTGATCTAATTGCAACCAGGAGGGCTAGCTAAGCTGTGGGATGGGAAGTAGGGCTGTTGAGGAGGGGTGAGTAGGAAGCGAGTCATAAAACACTGTTTATGTTCAACCTATCACTTTGAAAAAAATCAAGAGATTTTATTTCTTCACCTGCTTTTTCCATTCCTTCCTTGTCATTTCTTTGCTATTTTTCATGTCACTGCAAAGTATACGTGTTGGGTGCTATTAGCATCTATGATGAAAATTAATGGAGTTTTATTTAGGAAAGGAAAATGAAAAATTTGGGAAAGGAATGAGGAAGAAAAGAAAGGCACAAGAGAGACTTCATAATTTTTTTTTATTTTTTAAATTTTTATTGGGGGAAGTGTGTTTTTTCAGGACCCATCAGCTCCAAGTCAAGTAGCTGTTTTCAATCTAGTTGTGGAAGGCACAGCTCCTTGGCCCATGTAGGGATCAAACCGGCAACCTTGGTGTTATGCGCACCATGCTCTAACCAACTGAGCTAACTGGCTGCCCTGAGATTTCATAATTTTTAAAGAGAGTGGCACTAGCCACTGTTCTCCTTCACCAAACCAAACCAAATACATTTGTTACCAAACACAATGGGGGATAGGAGCCTCAGAATTCCTCCTGATTATGGAAATAAAATGGAAATTTAAAATAAAGTGAGAATGACTTGTTGGAAGTAGTATCAGTCAGATTTTCTCTGTCTGTACTTCTGCGTTGGGACAGCACCCGTATGTCCTGATAGTGGGGGAAGTGCTATGACTCAGGGAGGGGCAGTAGTTTTTATCCAGCCCTCTCCTTTGCTTTGAAAGAATGTCTGCCCAAGTTTCAGAAAAGCTTTGTTTACTAGACAGAATATTGTTTCCTCCAGCGAAGACTCAGCAAAGCCCCCCAAAATAGTGTTAATTCCAAAAACAGATGTCCTCCTGGGGAATATCTCTGCTTTTGGTTTTCAGTGCTGTAAAGTCTCCTTATTTTGGACTCCACACATTCTTAATTCCATAGGCACTTGTCTGAAGTTTGTTCTGCAAACCCTTTTTCCACAGATGGTGAAAAATAATATCATTAATAAGACTCTGGTAGTGTCTGCAGTGGTAGAAGTGATTTACATTTATAAGAACAACTATATTCAGGCATCTTAGAGATATTATAATATTTAGATAGTTAAATTAAACACATATTTATTATTTAGACTGCCAAATTCTAAGTGGAACATGGAAAAACTGCATTTTGGTGTGAGTTATTGAAATTGCAAATCTGGCTTATTTTGATGATTTCTCTCAACCATAGTTTGAGTGAATGAACCAATGAACAAAGGAATATCATAGCCCAATTTAAATTTTTATGTGTATCTCACTAAATTAAATAAAAAAAATTATACCCCAAATCTCTCCATAATGGTGGTTTCTAAGAAATAGAATTGGTTCAAGGCAGTTGTGTGATAAAATTTTGTTATTCAATAAACTTTGAGAGAGCATGACTGTGAGCCAAGTAAGTTTATTAGCATGTTTCACTGAACTGCATTTGAACAACCAGATAAATTATTTTAGCTAGATTTCAAAGTGCTTCTCACCCATTCAGAAGTCACTTTAACAGTTAAGCTGCAGTAATTAGATATTACTGAACACTTGACAGTTATACACAGAAAACTATGTACTGATGATAGCATTTAATAAAGTATAAAAAAGATATTTTTCAATGCTACTAAAACATAATGTTAAATAGATCATTTAATATGTGAAAATATCTTTTTTGGATATATCTTCTGTTTGGTTTTCATGTGTATGTGTGTAACAGAATCTACATTTTTCACCTAAGATTTTTGTCAGGTTGATTTGAACTATGCCCTTTTCCAGAAAGCCAGGACCCACTTTCTAAGATCTTAATGAATTCTACCCAATGCAACATTGCCATCCAGGGTTAGTCAGGCATCTCAGCAATGACCTTCTACAAAGGGAGTCTAAAACACTGAAGGTGGAATTTTATGGGTGCTGTAGGAAAAGAAAATAATGAGTACCTTTTGTTTGTTTTGTGTTCCTTTTCTGCATATAAAATTTAATAACCTGAATGAGTGAGGGACAAAGAAACACTGGTAATTTCTAATGTTAGTTGGGCACTTCATTTTGTGCCAGTGATTATATTGAGTGGTATACCTGCGATTTCACAGCCATGCTTACTTCCCATAAAAAGTTTAGTGTTGTCTCTATGTTTTACAAACGAGGAAACTGAAGTGTAGAGTATTTAAGTGACTTGCCCAAGGTCACGCAGTTAGTTCTGGAGACAGATCCTCACACTTAAGCCCTGCTTTTGTAAAGAAACAGTTATTTTTGAAATAATTTCTAATGTGCTTGCCTTTTGGTAATTAGGGCTAGATCACGAGGCTTTTTGTGCCAAGGAAGGGAAAAGATATCCACCTGGAGAAAAGAAGCTCATGGGATTGGTAAGAAGAAAATTATGACATAAGGAGAATTGCTTCCAGGAAGGAAAGTAAATAGAAAGTCCCCCTAGTGCTAGAGGAAGGGAGGGCCTGAGAAACAGGAGGGCCAGATAAGAGTTTCTTGACCCTCCATGTCCTCAGAGTTGAACACAGGGTGGGAGTATTTAAACATCTAAACAGGTCGGGGGCTGTCAGAGTGTCCAGGCTGGGAGACTGTACACAGTTGAGGGAAGCCCTGGGATTTTTATGGCACCTTGGTCAACATGGCGCCATTGCCCGGGCTCAGTTCAGATGCTTCCATGGGTGGGCCTAAAATAGGGCCCCTATTCTCCATGCTATGTACCATGGCACACCGGAGAGTCACAAGGACTTGAAGGCTGTGTGGAAGTGGAGAGGACTATGGAAGCTGAGAGGACTGACTAGACAAAGCTGGGAGCCATGGAAAGGAGGTCACAGAGTGAAGGGCCTCGTGAGAGAGGTATGACTAGAGGTCTGCAGCCCTGTTGGTGGGTATTAACATGATAGCCACGACAAAGATCCAATGGGGTGAGGCCAGCAAGGACCCAGAAGAGGCACATGGACCAGAGAGGCTCTTCCCCACCTTCACACGAACTTTCCCTTGAACTCGGAGGAAAGGAGAATTGGTTGGGGAGACTTTGTAAGATGAAAGAAACGCTGTAATGAAGAGTTTAAATCTGAAATACACTGGGTATTTACCGTAAGAGAGCATTTAAAATGCAAAGAGATGCTGGTACCATTCTTAGGCAGAATCAAGTGTTCCTCCCCAATATTATCCCAACTCAACCTCAACGGCCACCAGCAGAAATGGAGCCAGAGAAAGCTGCAGCAAGACGAGAACAGTCGTGGAAAATAAGGCACACATTTGAATCTTTATAAATTCTGATTCTGCTATATCACATTGATGTACGACTTAAACAGGAGTCTCTCCTGGCAAGTTGAACAGTAACCTAGTTCCCTTAAAAACAAACTGACTAGCGAGACCCCTGAGGCACTAGAAATCCCTTAAGCCTTAAGCAGATGTCAGTCAGCCATTTCTGGCCACATCTTCCTCCTCACTGGAAATCTCCAAAGTGGGGGCAGGGCAGGGAGAGAGCTACTGGTAAAGCCTCCTATTTTTGTTCTTAAAGATAGATAGGCAGCTGGGATATGTGTACTCCCATGGGTAGATCGCTGACTAGAAAATTCATCAAAGCCACTAAGGACCTTTGTGAACTTCAGAATATTCCTTACCTTTTCTGAACTCCAGCTTCTTCATGTTGAACATGGAAATAAACATAAAATAGGATTTGCTGCATATAGATTTTGTAAGGGTTGGTGATTAATGAGACAAATATACTGTGGAATATAACACCATTATTGTTATTGTTAATACTTTCATTATCGCTATTACTATTCTTATTAATTGGTATATTTTGAACTAACAGTTGGGGGCCCCTCATGTGGATAAATAATCTAATCACATGCAAAGCTATATGTATGGTTTTATGAAACACCACATCATTATTCTCTTAAAATCCAAGCTTTGTAACTCAAGATTTTATTGCATATCATCTCATTTTCTAATTATTTTACTTAGTTTTGTTGATTCTTACCAGCTAAATGATCATTTCTAGGCAGGCACTGTTTTATGGCACACGAATGCCCATTCCTGCAGTAGAGGTATAAAAAAATGTGAACTGGAGATTAGAAGTACTTATTTTCAGCCAGTTTAGGAGATGGAAAAGTTCTTGAAAACAATGCTGAACAAACACAGTAAAAGCTGCATGCATATAAATTAGAAATTAAAAAATCAAATCCAATCGAGCTCTTAAAAATTCCAAAATTTTTCCTTTATGGCCTCATTTCTTTCATTGCTTAAGTTTATTTTATCGCCTTTTCTCCCTTATTATTACCCAAACAATTCAGCCTTAGGCTCACTGAAGATTTTTTTTAAAAAGACTAGCATAAAGAATACCCCTAGCCTATGTACTTTAATAATTTGACAGATAGCCTTCCAGCTCACTATTAATACAATGAAAAAAGTGATCAGACCACACATATTTCGAAAATTATCAGAAGTTATATAACCAATCCCATCATGTGGACACTTAGGTTGTTTCCAACTAACCCATCTTATTGGATATTCAGGTTGTTTCCAAGTAGTCCTTTTTGTTGGATATTAGGTTATTTCCAACTCATTACTGTTGTCTTACCTTTCGCTGCTATAACAGATTACCACACATTTAGTGACTTAAAACAAATTTATTCTCTTACAGTTCTGGAGATCAGAAATCTGAAACCAGTTTCAGTGGGCTAAAGTCAAGATGTCAGCGGGGCTGGTTCCTTCTGGCGGTTCTGAGCAGAGAATGTATTTCTTTGCCTTTTCTGCCTTCTAGAAAGCATTCCAATCTCTGCTTTTGTCACATTGCCTTCCCATTGGTATAGTATCTCCCACTGTTTTCCTCTTATGAGGACTGTTGTGATTATATCATAGGACCTACTTGGATAATCTCTCCATCTCAAGATCCTTAACTTAATCACACCTACAAAGTCCATTTTTGGGGTCTGGGGATTAAGACATGCACATCTCAAGGAGCCATTATTCAACAAATAACAACCAGTACAAATAGTATAAGCAGGTAGAATAGTCTGGGAAAATACTAGGGAAAAAAAATCCTGAAAATTTTATGAAAAGTGATAAAAATATTTAAAGACATGAAGAGTTGTAAAGCTGCCCCAATTTCTAATGCTGCCTAAAATAGGAACCAGTGGTGTCCATTTTGACCAAGGCATTTTAACAATTTGAAGCCTTGACCAACCTGTTTTCCATCAAATAACCTAAAGTCCACCATGTAAGTACAAAGAAAGGTAAATAAGGTAGACTGTGGGGTGTTGTGTATCTCAGGATATGAGTCTTGGAGGAAGTGAAAAATATGCTGAGATATGAAAGAAAAAGAGTGAATCTGGTGATGGGGCATAAGGGAGAAAGCTACAGACACAGGGAATACGGTACATATGTGAGTGAGAAAAGACCTGGAGATAAAAGAGAGCGTGTGTGTTTAAGGAACTGAAGGCAAGTTTATGTGGCTAGTAGTGTATTTTGAATTGGCAGTGTGAGGGCGGTGCTGCAAAAAAAGGAAGCTGGTTAGTTAACTAGGGGCTGGCTCAAGATGGACCTTTTAAGGCCTGTTGTGTATGGATTTTACCTTAAGACAGCTGCAGAAGACCTGGGTCCTCTGATACATGAACTTAATATTGCTAATATGGCAAATTGACCTAAGTTTTAACACAATCTCTATCAAAGTTCCAGCTGATTTTTACCCCCAGAAATTGATGAGCTGGTCCTAAAATTCATATAGAAATGGAATGGGCCCAGAATTCTTGAAACAATCAAGAAAAAGAAAAATAAAGTTGGAGGACTTACAGTTCCTAATTTAAAAAATTATTACAAAACTATAGTAATGAAAATAGAACACCACTGGCATAAGGGTAGCCTTAGAGACCAAGGGGATAAAAATCCTTGCATTTATGGCCGATTGATTTTTGAGAAGGGCACTGTAATAACTCAGTGGGGGAAATGATAGTATTTCCAATAAGCGGTACAGGCATAGTTGGTTATTTATAATAAAAAAATATTAAAACATGAACTTAGACCTTGCCTTATATTATACACAGAAATCCACTCAAAATGGATCATAAACCTGCATGCAAGAGTTAAAATTTGAAAATATCTAAAAGAAAACATATAGCTTTCTTTGAGTCATTAGCTATTGGGGACATGCAAATCAAGACATCGTGAGATACCACTTTATAGCCACTGGAATGCCTATAATAAAAAAAAGGACTGATAATAACAAGTAGTGGCAAGAACATGGAGGTATTAGAACTGTCATACATTGCTAGTGGGAATGTAAAATGGTACACCACTTTACAAAAGAGTTTGGCACTTTCTCAAAATGTTAAGCACATCGTCACCATATGGTTCAGCAATTCTACTTCTAGGAGTCTATGCAGAGAATGAAAAACATATGTCCACACAAAGACTTGTACAAGAATGTTTATAGCAGCCCTGCTCGTAACAGCCGAAGCATGGAAACAACCCAAATGTCCATCAACTGATGAATGGATAAATAAATTGTTGTATATACACACAATGGAATATTATTTACAATAAAAAAGAAATATTAAAAAGGGATAGAGTACTGATACATACTAAAACTTGGATGAACCTTGAAAACATTATGCTAACTGAAGGAAGGCAGTAAAAGTGATCTCATATTGTATGATTCCATTTATAAATGTCCAGAATAGGGACATCTTTAGCGGCAGAAAAGTAGTTTAGTGGTGGGCCACGGCTAGGGGTGGTGTGAGGGAGAATGGGAGTGGCTGTTAATAGGTGTGGGTTTGTTTTGGGGGTGATGAATTGTCCGAAAATTAGATTATGGTGATTGTTACACAACTCTGTAAAAATACTAAAACCCATTTACTTGTACATTTTAAATCAGTGAATTTTATGGTGTGTAAATTATATCTTAATGATATTTCAAAAATGAAGTCTACTACATACTACAACATAGCTACACCTTAAAACATTATGCTGTGTGAAAGAAGCCAGACACGAAAGACCACATATTGTGTGATTCCATTTAAATGAAATGTCTGGAATAGGCAAATCCACAGAGACAAAAAGTAGATTAGTGGTGGCCTAGGGCTGGGATGAATGAGGAATGAGAAATGAAGTTTCCCTTTTGGGATGATGCAAATGTTTTAAAATTAGATTGTGATGATGGCTACATAAGTATAAATATGCTAAAAACTATTGAATTGTGTCCTCTAAATAGGTGAATTTTATGGTATGTAAATTATATCTCAATAAAACTACCTTTTTTTTTTAATGGTCTGGGAATTAGCACAATTTCCTTCACTGTAGGAATGGAAGGGGGGCAAGATTGAAGCAGACGTGCATGTTAAATTTTTCAGTAAGAGTTAACGCTGGCCAGGTGTTCTTAAATTTTAATTAAAAATCAAATAAACAGATGTTTGTTTTCTAGAAGACTGTGATTATAACATTTCATGGCTCTGGTCAATTGCTTACTATCATCACGATTTTTGTTACAGCTACAGCACACTATAGCTATGTAGCATGTGATGCATCTGTGGAGAAATGAGGCTTCAGGCTCTGTAGTGAGAGTTTGCTGCTTAGCCAGTCAGCTAATTTTGAGGCAGGGGATTAATCAGGCTGTCAGGTTGTTTCCCTGAAAATAGATGCAGTGGATGAGTTAGGAACCTGTGGCTTTCTCAGCTCAGCAAGACAGCTGTTTAAAATGCTTTATGCCTGTAGTGTCTGAGTGTCTCTCTCCTTGGATATAATTGAGAGCTTTCTCCAGACACACAGGGGGGCTCTTCTGTAACAAGTGGTTAGTACTGATGTGTTAAAAAAAACAACAAAAACAACCCTGCTTTTTATATACCCCAATGCTTCTCATCAATAACTTGTGCCTCATAGAACAATACACTTAAAAAAACTGGTTTGTTATTAGCCTTCTTTTCTTCTCATGATAAAGATACAGGCAAGCCATAATGTCATAATGTCACAAAATTCAATACAGGTAGTAAATTTTTAACTGTTGGAGACATACATTAACTATATATATATAGTAAAGTAAAAACAGCAATTTAAACACACATAACTCAGTGTTGTGTTTATGTTGTGTTTATTTCTTGACTGTTTAGAAGGACAGCTCCACATGGGAAATAAGAAAACAAAGAAGATTAGTGTAACCATTCATCTGATGGTATGGCATGAGTAGTTCCTAGGATTCTAAACAGTTGTAAAGCTAAGGGAATGACATCGAGGACTAGTAAAGCCAAGTAATGTCCAACAAGCTCTGCCTGACCAAGAGACTGTCATCCAGCCTTGAGTTCACGTCAGTCGCTGTAATCCTTGGGCTTTTCAGAAGCACACAGGAGTGTTCACCTGCAGTTGATATGGAGTTTAAGCTTTGGCTCGAAACCATATAACAGCCTTTAAATACGCCTTTATTCTTTGTTAATAAGATGGTTTTCATAACCTTTAGGGGCTCCGGTGTCTTCCTTTGCTTGAAGGCAGAGACAAGTCTGAACAGAATGTGTTATTGCTCCTGGAAGGGAGCCTGACCTTCGCCAGGGCCCCTGGAGAACAGCAAAGATCTAACAAGTGTGTGGAACAAACATAGACCTAGGAGCCTGGGTATGAACACGTGGCATTAAATACCCATGGCTTTTTGCACCAACGTTTATCTGGGGTCTTTTGCCTTGATTGGGGGTTCTTGAAGTCAGAGCCCTGTGGAAACGGTAATTAGATTTACAGTATTATTGAAGAAACAATCTCACCTTGATAGTTAACAAAACAACTTGCTACGCTTGCTGGCTCTGACAGCATATTATTAAGTTATCATTGAATTTGAGCCTTGGAAGCGCTCTCCCAGAACCAGAGCATTACTGACGCCTTCAGACCCGTGGACTCCAAAAAAGGCCATTTAGCCCAAAGTGGCCTGTTTTGGGATAAGGGGCTGGCAGCCTAAGGAGATGAAGAGAGAGCCAGACAGCCAAGAAGCTGATTTAGGACTCATCTTCTTGGACGTAGTCTGGGTCCTTTCTCTATAGCACAAGGCCTCAGAAAGGACGTGGGCTTTGGTATCTGCACAGTAGCACACACTAGCCACATGAACTCATGTTTCTTCATCTGCAAAGTGAACAAAAGGAAACCAGCCATGCACGGTGTTATAAGGGCAAGATAAGGTTCTGAGCATCTGTCACTGCACTTAATGAGCACCCTCTGCCTAGGATCACCGAGGTGGTTTTCCTATTCTCTGCCTCATCTTTGATGAATTCCACGACATTCGGAAGATGTCATCACTGTGGTCCTGGTAAAATATTCTGTCATCCTGGAAATTACAAAAGCCCTGGATACCAGATACCGCTGCTCCCATCAGAAGCCTCATCAACACTGAGTCTAGTTCTCACACAGAGGAAGAATAATGTATGTGAAAACAATTTGTAAAATGTGATTAAAATGCTGGGTTTTGTTATTATTAATGGAGCTTCATCTATTTTAAAGATTTTTTTTTTATGGTCTCTAGCATAACTTTTGCCCAGAGGATTAAGACAAATCAGCTTTGGTGATAAACTTATCTTTGTGCAAGGGGAGTCCTTGGCAACAAGAGGGCTAATTGCTTAGAAACAGCTTCCTTCTGGTAAGAAAGGGAGAGCAAAAAGGAATGAAGAAGAGTTTCAAACAGTTCTGAGAAAGGCTGTGGACTAAACCTTTACAGCACAGGAGAGGGGTTCTCAGGCTGTTGGTGGTCTGTCCCCCAGAGTGCCATTTTGTTTGGATGAAGCCAGCCTCTGAAGCATGTCTGGGAAGAGATTCTCCTGGGAACCTGTCTTTTTCTTTATGTCTTTTCAGTTATTTTAAAACACTGAGGATGGAACCTGTGGACTATCCACATTTCAGAAAACTAAGACTCATCAGACAGTCGACAGACTGAGATGTCCCTCAGGCAGGGGCTCGGGGTGTGTGCTATCTGCTAGTTCACTTGTGAAGGCCTCCTCAGCTGTGGGGAGACTGAGGCATGGGGCTGCAGCTTCACCTGGGAAGTAGTAATGGGAACCTCTCTTTTGGAATTCTCCAGGGTCAGGTAGAGATTACACTTAAGCAACAATTGTGTATTGGAAATCCTTCAGTGGGTGAAGTGAAGGAAATGACTCTTGTGGGGAAGAGCTGGTAGGACCCAGGTGACTGGTAATGCTGACGATATTAGGGTGGTAAATATGTGGTGAGTGTGTGGTGGGGGACGGTTGGAGTTGGATGTGCATGTGTGGAGGAGTTGTAGAAAAGGAGGAACCATCTTTTTTCCAGTAGCATTTTTTTTCTGTTTATAAAAGAAATATAAGAATATTGTAGAACATGGGAAAATATAGAAAAATATAAAGAAGTAAATTGAAATCACTCACAACCTATAACCAACAAATAATTAAAAGTACTGTATAGGTGTTGATCTGGACTGGAAATGAATATGGAAATGTGACAACAGCTGGTTTTTTAAAATAATGGGAAAGAGTGTTTTTGTTTCCTTTTTTTCTTCTTTTGATTTCAGTTTGCAGTACTTTCTTCTAGTGCTTTTAATGGAAATGTATGGATGAAAGAGCTATGATATACTGGTAAAGTTTATAAATTTAGAATGTAATTATATATGTTGCTTTGTTATCTGTTACCTTCACTTTAAGTGTGTTATGAGCTTTTCCCTTGTGAGTATTCTCTAAAACGTGATTTAAATGGCTTCGTTGTATTCCATCATGTTAACACCTCATGTAATCAATTTTAGGAATTTCCTATAGTGTACATTTAGTTAGTTACATTTTTGACTATTATAAATAAAACTGAACTCAATATCCTTATGCATCATGTTTGTGTGGATCTGTATTGTGTCACTGAGACAAATACTATGAAGTAAAATCAGGTGATCTTAAAAGGTATACACATTTTTCATGCTCCTCATACATGTAATGGGATTGTGTTCTGAAAATATGAACTTCTACTCCAAGGGGAGATGTGTGAGAATGACCAAAGAGGGAGACTGGGGGACTTGGAATCCATGGTGAGGTGCTCTGGAGAGAGAGATGGGAGATATCCCTGAGAGGGGCCGAGCAAGAAAGGCAGGAGGGAAGATTCTCAGGAAAGAGCCCAGAAATTCTCAGGGATTTGTGTTTGAACCATTGAGAAAGTCAGCAAAGTCAGCCAAGGGCAACACTTTACCTTGAAGAGGAGGTTAAAGAAAATGATGTCTATAAAAAACATTCCTTAGGGCCGGCCGAGTGGCTCAGTTGGTTAAGAGCTCGCTCAAGAGTTCAAGTTTGGAGCAACAGCGGTTCGAGTCCAGCCCGAGCTGAGCAGCCGCTGAGCTGCCAACAGGTAGCAGGATGGCTCAGCTTAAAAAAGAAAAAAAAAACCAAAAAACATTCCTTGAACCCTTATGGGCTTTACAAAACCTTTCTAGGGTCGCTTATTATCCTAGTCACTGATGAACTTGAGGAACAGAAATTACATGACTTTCATCACTAGTACAAGTGGCAGAACACAGATTCAAAATGGTGTCTTCTGGTTGAAATCCCCCACTCAACATTTTATATACCCCTCACAAAAGAGCTTGGCATGATGCCACTTTCTAAAAACTTTCTGATGAAACAGAATGCCTTTTCTCCCCTTTAGGTCTAGAGCAGCTTCCACAGGGTGGCTGAAGGGAGGATGAATGAGACTGTCGTGCCATACTCAAGAAAGGGGCAATTTCTACAAAATGCAATGACTCTATTTTAAACTCAAAACCCACTATTATGTCATAGATTATTACTAAGCACAAAAGAAACTTTTATGAGGCTCTTTTCAAAAGGACTGCTCAGCTCCTAATCCAGATCCGTAAATTGCAGGTGAGTGTGAGGCTCTGTGATTGACCGAGGCATGACAATTATGTGGCAAGTAGTGGCAAACTGAGTCCACTGAGATGTGACACACATTCACTGTAACACTCTATCAAGGTGCCTCGTTAAAACATTTACGACCGGTCATTTTCCCCAAATTCACCTTATTAAAATGGCCGGCGGAAAGAAATGCTTGGTTCTAGGATTTCTTGCTTTTTTTTATGGGCTGAATTGCGCATTGAAGGCAAAGAAGAAACAGAAGAACAGACCTGTCAGTTGCTGGGCAAGTTTGATTTGAATGGGCATGTAGATGCCAAAAACCATTCACTTGTTATTGGAGGACTGTTTCCTATTCATGCCAGGACCATTCCAGCAAATGAGTCGATTTTGGAGCCAGTGTCAGCAAAATGTGAAGGGTAAACCATTCTTTTTGTCTTCTTTTTACATCAATCACAGGTGGTGGGGGTGAGGGAGTCAAAACCTGGAGCTGGAGTCGTGATGCCAGCTCTAACTCTGACAGGATCGGTACTTCCTGTTTCTGGGCCTCAGTTTCTCCAAGGTGGACATTCTAGGATTGCTCAGAAATAAGAAAAGCTTGGTCTCTAGTGGGCCCTTTCCCACTTCTGTACATCAGAAAGAAAAAGGACAGGCTTTGTATGCTACAGAACATGGCTCATCAGAGGGCGGCCTGTGGACCAGCAGCATCAGTACCCCCTAAGAGCCTGTTGGAAATGTGGTGGAATCTCAGGCTTCATCCCGCGTCTGCTGAATCAGAGTCTGTGTTTGGACAGGGCCTCCTGGTGACTCATATATTCATTAAGGTTTGAGAAGCACTGATGCAGAATTATGCAGTGCTGCAGCTTTACTATGAATTGTTATTAGGCTACACTCTCTGCAAGTGAAAATACAGTGTGGGAACGCTGAATTTATTTGTAAGCTAACGTTCATAGCAAGACTCCTTTATCTGGAAGGCTTCTGCCCTACTCCCCTAGCCCCGAAATTGTCATGTCATAAAATGGGGTCCATAACTGATCATCTGAATTTGCTAACAATCCATTGTATAAAAGGCAAACATGGGTTAGATTTCTGGGTGTAAAATGTGTGTGCTTACACACACACACACACACACACACACACACACACACACACACATACACACACACTCTTTAGATATGAAAAGATTGCCAGATATTAAAAGAAAGGAAAATACTCATGGCTATCCACTATTTTACTACCATAACAAAGCAGCTCTTTTCATATTCTTTCTCAGTCCTTTATATAAATGCAACCATAATTGTTGCATAGTTGTGACCATAGCCATGGACGCAATTTTATATTGTGTGTTTTACATTATAGAGTAAGCATTTCCGTGATGCTGCGTGGTAATTATAAAAGCACACTGTAAAATTTTTAGCAACTTCTTACACAATTAAATCTTTACTGATCAAAACTGCTTTCCTTTATCATATTTTAGGCTTCATATTTGAAACATCATTAGAGTGATGGATAACCTGTAATGCTGTTTGCAAAAGGAAAGGATTGCAATTAGTTCCTACATATTCCTTTCCTAGATCTTCTAATTCCTTTCCATTCTTACAATGAAGCAAAAGAAAGCGAGATGAGAAAGGCTTTTGTTAACAGCTTCAATATTGTGGAGTCAGTTTACTATTTATCACAGAAATTTTCACTTTTTCAATCCCTGAAAACGTAAAATGAAAACTGGAGTTTGTCCTACTATAGTACACTATAATTTTGTAAATGAATCACTTAATTGTTCTTTGCTCTTCATCAGAGCTTCTGAACATTATCTTCCTAGCAAAATTAAGTGAAAAAGCCAATGTACATATTTTTAATAAAAACTGACCCCTTTCATTAAAAAACTAATTTGGCATATCTACTGTGGTTGAAAGAGTGGTGAGAAGTGTGTCAGTCCTGTTTTAAAAATAATTCACCCTACCAGGGGTAGTTTGATTTCCCTACCTAGTCCACCTGTTCTTAATTAATTTTCAGAATAGTCTGATGGTAGCTTAATATGTTCTGTCCAAGGATTTTTAACTGTAATCAGTGGGACAGGGTAGTGCATGCTTACTTAACCTTCACTGTAACTCAAAGCCTGAGGAGTCTTTGAAAGATTTCTTCAGGGTCTTCTGATTTTCAGGGTTGCTGCTGAGAAGTTTGATGACATTCTGACTCTTGATATTTTGCATGAATCTTTTTTCGTGTGTTCCAGGGCATCTGCAAAGCCAGTTCCTTGTCCTGAATGCGGGTCAGTAATACAGTCTATCATTGTGGGTGTTCCGCAAATCAGCCTGATTTGACTGAAATTCAAATTGCTCCTCTCTATGCTGTAAAAGGCTAAAACTGTTCCTAGCATGTTAGTCCATCCTAAATATACCCGTATATCTTGGATATTTAACATTCAACATTTAAAAAATTTTTTGATATTTTTTTCAAAATTAGAACTATATAATTCATTTCCACTGATACCTGCCTACAGTTCCCTCCTATCTGTACCCAAACCCAATGTTCTCCAAGCCTCTTAATGTTCCTCCAGGTGATGCAACTTTCCCTCCCAGTGGGAGGGGTCTCATAGGAGGCCTGGCCTAGCTGGTATTCAGGAGGCAAGCTCGGGAGGGCCTAGTCTGATAGTCATTACATTTTGGCATCACTAACCTTTACTTATAACTGATCTAGAAATTCAAGTTGGGGTTTGAAGACATCTCATTTGAAATCCATCATTTAGCAAGACACTAGTTCTGGCTGGCCATCCACTACAGTGAACAGAAGAGGACAGCTTTTCCATTCTTTTGAGAATGTTGTTCAGAGTAGAGAAAGGCAATGAAATAGAAGGAGGAAGAGAGTATTTTAATTTTTTTTTTGTTGATCTAAACAAATTTAGGATTTAGAGAAAATTTCTGAGGAGAAAAAGTTACACATTGTACAACAGTATTGTCAATTTCATAACGGAAATTAACAAGTGAAAGA
This sequence comes from Hipposideros armiger, assembly GCF_001890085.2. Classification (NCBI taxonomy): domain Eukaryota; kingdom Metazoa; phylum Chordata; class Mammalia; order Chiroptera; family Hipposideridae; genus Hipposideros; species Hipposideros armiger. Next base: position 4,896,783 of record NW_017731366.1, on the reverse strand, counting down.
AAATTGTCACAGATCCCACACTTCCAATGATTATCCTTTACTCATTTAAAAATTTTCCCTGTTGATACATATCCAAATGATCGCATAATTTACATGTAATTTTAATTATAGCATGGAAACAACTTTGCACATGGCATGTTTCACTTAATATTATATGCATGCTGCTGTGTAATTTCTCTAATTATAGTTTTTTAATGGAAAATGTTCCTATCAAGTCAATGTACCATAACTTATTATTGCTGAGCATGTAAGTTCTTCAACATTATAAATAATTTTTTTTTTTTTTAGCTGAGCCATCCTGCCACCTGTTGGCAGCTCAGCAGCAGCTCAGCTTGGGCTGGGAATCAAACCACTATTTCTCAGAGCTCACACTCTTGAGCATGCTCTTAACCAATTGAGCCACTCAGCCGGCCCCTATAAATAATTTTGTGATGAGCAGTTTGGGACATACATAGCTTTTTCCTTTGAGAAGAACAGTTTGTTCATATAAATTTTCAGGGCTAGAGTTATTGATTCAAAGCAGGTGAACATTTTTCTAACTCTTGAAATGTATTGCTCTATTATCTTTAAAAAGATCAAGCTATACAGTACTACCTTGGTTTGTGAGCATAATTCATTCTAGAAACAAACTACTCATATTGCAAGACGTCACTCGTTTACCATGTTAAAATGTATTTGAAATGTTTGCTCATCTTGTAGAACACTGGCAAACCAAGTTACTCGCAATCCAAGGTTTTACTGTATTTATTTCAGAAATGTGTACGCTAATTCATATTGCCACCCGTGTAAATTTGGAAACCACCTCTCCTGGGACAATGAAACCCTTCATGTCCTGGCACCTTCTGGTTTTCAGTCTCTTCTTCCCTGCGCCACACCTACTCTTACTCTGTCCTCCAAGCGTACTGACCTTTTCATGCCTACAAAGTGTCATGTTCTCTTTTTGTAATGCCTTCACACATGCTGTTCTTCCTGCCTGTAGCATTCACTCCTTGTTTTTATGTTGCCCTTCAAGACTCTGATCGGCTGTTAAATCCTCCAGGGTGAGGTGCCTCTCTTTTGTACTTCATGGCCCCTTGTGTCTACCCTATCACTGTTTTTATCATTTTGTGCATCACTTGACTATTTTTCTGTTTCTTCACTTTGACACTGTAGTGCCTAGCTTGTTCACTGTTGTATTTATAGTGTCTGGCACCAGTGGAAATCAATAACTACATATTAAATGAAAAACCAAGCTAAGCAAAACTAATTAATTAAAGAGACATGGAGAACTCTATAATCTGCCAACATGGCTATTTGCAATTAGACATTTAATTTAAAAATATTTATTGAAAATAAAGAGAAAAAATCTCTAATACTATGTTCCCAAGAATGGAAAATAAATTGTAAATTTGGGGATGCCACGAACCCCAGGCAAAACCCAAACCAGCTCCCAAGAGGTCAGCACCTTTTATGGTCATGTCCCAGCAAAATCAGAATGGAAGGGATTAAAATTAATCCAAGTGGCAATGTCTGGAGTACGTACTGTGCAATTTAAACTGTATCACCAAAGAAAGGCCATTTGGGAAAGGAAGTGCAAAAGAGAAAAACAAGGTGAGGATAATTCGATGACAAGGGAAAGGTCAAAGGGAGAAAAAAAGAGTGTGCATGTTCATTTAAATTAAAAATATATATTTATTGAGTAGAAGATATGGAATGAGATGCTATATAGCTACAGAAGATATTAAGAGAAAAAATCTTGAGGTCCTTGCTTTTAAATAGATTAAAGTTCTGTTAAAACTGGAAAGAAAGAGTTGGGAATAGTTATTTTTTTTTTATGGAGAAGAAATCGAAAAAAGAATGTACTGAGGGTCTTCAAGAGAAATATTTCCCTCTTTAATGGCCAGAGAATGGAAAGGCGGAGGCATCTTATTTATGGTTATATGTGAGAATGGTAGGAAGGAGACATTTTCCAATTAAAAAAATCTCTCAACATTAACAATCAAATCATGGCTGAAAAAATTATTAAATTGAAGTCATAATATATATTATATATTCTGTATAAGTTTATGTACGGCTTTGATGTAGTCCTATAAGTATTTTCATGTATCTACATAATTGTTATTATTATCATTAATGTCTAGAGGAAAACAAGAGAAACCTATAGGAAGATAAAGGGGAGGGAAAGGAGAATCATATAGCACCAGGGACTTCCAATGAATGAGGCAAATGTGTTGAGGGGTTATTGGGGGCCCTGTGTGGTGGACAGAATTGAGAAGATAAGAATATTTCTGTGTAAAGAGGTAACTGGCAGTTTGGGGAGATTATATGATATGAAAGATAGACAAGAGCAAGACCATGTCCCAAAAAGATGCTTCCCAACCCAAACCAATCAATAATGAATATGATTCATACATGAGGCCTTGAAGTTTGCAATATCACTTATGAAATATTAACATGCTCAGGCAAGTAACGTGCCTGCTGATATTTTGGCAAAATGCTCCCAGCACCAACCCCAGCTAAAAGCTGTTTTATACCCCTCCCCAACCCTGCCCAAAGACCCGCCCACTGAGGAAAGCCTTACAAAAGTGATTTCCTTTCCAGGTTTAACTTTCGGGGATTCCGCTGGATGAAAACCATGATTCACAGGATCAAGGAAATTAACAAGAGGAAGGATATTTTGCCCAACATCACTTTGGGCTATCAGATCTTTGATACGTGTTCCGCCATCTCCAAGTCTGTGGAAGCAGCTCTGGTCTTCCTTACCAGGCAGGAAGAAAACCAGCCCAACTTTAGAAACAGCACTGGAGCACTTCTGGCAGGAATTGTGGGAGCCGGTGGATCGTCCTCTTCCGTTGCTGCTTCAAGAATTCTAGGTTTGTATTACTTACCTCAGGTGTCTCCTTATTGTGCCGGGTACTAATTTATAAGAAACACAAGCTATGTTTGTGGAGATTGCAGCAACTAGTCAGGTGCTCAGGTGAGGGTGGGGTCTGTTGCAGAGACCAACAGGGATGGTGGTGGTGCTGCTGCCCCTAGTTACTCTGTTCAGTCCTTAGGCAGCAAGTGTGACTTGCTTTTGTCTTGAGGCTGTGACCCAGTGATTGGTATGTAAATATCTCACTAGGCGCTGTGCCCTGTAGCACTGTGGGAGCGCAGAGTAGGTGATGGAGAAAGACTGCTTGGCTGGTTGATAGACGGTATAAGGAACTCATTTTGTTCCTTGCCTATGTTAATGCTAATTATTCATTACCCTTTTTATTCTATACACCAACATGCTGAAATGCACCTGGGGATTTCACGAGATAGAGTATCGACAGATTATTTTAAATTCAGAGACTGTGACACGTTTCACCTTAATAATAGATGATATTAAGAAGAATGGATTGTTAAGGAAATATAAGTAAAGCACTATAATTATTTCTAAGGGTGGGTCATTAAAGTATCAATAGTCAGAATGTATGAATGTGAACGATGATTAAGCTTATTTGTGTTACTGATTGGAGAATTTGAAATAATTGTAAAAAGTAGCATTTACATAGTATTCTTATAAAGCTGCAAATACAAATGTAGGAGGGACAGGAAAACACTGAGAAACAGAGCCTAGAGGAGGGGTCAGGTGACACAGCTGACACTGTAGGTAAGGGCTTCATGCAGCTCAACGGACTGCTGCTGCTGTGAGCTCTACTCGTATCTTCCACAGAACAGCAACCATGGCCCAGGCACCTGCTAGAAACCTCTAGATAGATTTTATCATTTAAATCCTTGCAGCAAATATGCAAAGAGGGTAAAAGAAATATTTGATGTAAGGCTTTCACATTTGTTGTTTCACTTAATATACTGAGAATATTAAATCATCATATGAGTATATAACATATATATACTTTATATAAGTATATTATTAATATTTGTTACAATATACCAAGTATATATTAAGTATACTTTATATAGGTAAGATGTAGATATAATTACCCTGATTTTACTCATGGGGACACCGAGGTTCAGAAGGTTTAAATGACTTGTCTGCAATCTTATACTAATGAATTATGTGTGGGGTGTTTCTCCTTCCTAAAGGAGATTTTTTCCCCTTACATATGGCTTCCCTGATATTGCAGCTTATATGTTTCCAAAGAAGAATATAAGCTTTAGCCAATGGAATAAGAACAGAACAAAGGGTAGAGAAAAGAGAAAATAGGAATATTCTGTCAATTATGAAAGAACTGACAGTCAAGGAGCTGTGAAATTATAGGAGGTCCTATTGGAGGCAGTGTATTAATAGCACGGGATAGGCATGGGATGCTTTAGGGGAAAATGGGACTTAACGCTCATCGTTGTAGAGTCAGCAAGGGTGAGAGTGAGGTACAGCAGAAATGCATGTAAGGCTGTCAGGAGTTCATGCTACCGAATTCATAAACTCTCCCTGGTGGAAAAGTGCACATAGGGATCACTGGCAAAATGGGAAAAAAGTACCTCTTCATTTATCTAGACAAGTGTCTGTAAAATGAAGGCTTCTAGAATGTGACTGAGACCTGAGGTTGAAGCGCTCCCTACCAACTTTCTCGATCTAAATCTTGGGACCTAGATACTCAGATACTCTGCCAGGGCAGAGAGAAACAAGGAAAAGAGGAGAGAAAGAGGGAAAGTAGTGGTGGTGATAAGACAGAAAGAGAGGAGAGAGAGAGGAGAGAGAGAAGAAAACTGGGCCTGCCAAATAAGCTGAGTCCACTCACCCCATCATCTGTGTGGCTGAGAAGTTAGATCTGAGAAAGCCTGGATGACTTGACTCACACACCTAGTTTCAGGAGAACACAGACAAAAGGGCACAGGGTCTCCTTTTCAGTGCTGTAACCCCACCTGTGAAAAGTGGTGCATTTAATGTCATCAGCTTAATAATTAGCTCCTCCAACTCCCTTGGGGTGGGGTGGGAAAAGGATAGATAAGGGGGCACAAAGTGTTCCCTCAGGCCTTTTGTCTGTGGAAGGATGTGAGACTAAAGGGAGAACAACTATTAAGTTCCCTCCTCGGCCAATAAAACTATTTGGGTATTGTGTAATTTGAGATTTTGCTATAGCTTTCTAATAACTACATAAATTTTTTCAATTGTAGGTGGGCTATGCCTCTACCTGCTCAATTCTTAGTAAGAAATACCAGTTTCCCTCTTTTCTTTGCATAGTAGCTAGTGACATGTTCCAGTCGCAGGCCATGGTAGAACTTATCCAACACTTTGGTTGGGTCTGGGTAGGCGCTATCGTAGCTGATGATGATTATGGAAAATATGGAGTAAAAATTTTTAAGGAAAAAACGGAGAGTGCCAACCTCTGTATTGCATTATCAGAAACCATTCCCAAAGTCTATTCCAATGAGAAAATGCAAAAAGCTGTTGATGCTATAAAGAAATCCACTGCCAGAGTCATTGTACTTTATGATTCATTATTTATTAATAATGAATTGTTATTTATTTCATTATTTATTATAAATTTTTACAATTTTTTGTTAAGAACATTTTATTTTTATTTTTAAATATTATTTATTTTATTTTTACATTTATTTTTAAAATAATTTTTAAAGTTTTCAATTACAATTGACATATAATATTATATTAGTTTTAGGTGCTCATCACAGTGAGTAGACATATATAAGGTTGTATTACAGCTTTTATTCTTCCTCTTCCTATAACAACAGAAGGGCTTTGATATGCAGCACTGAGAAGTGGTTGGTGAGCTAGAGTCAGGGGTCCCCTGGGTGTACACAATGTAAAGACCCAGAGAAGTGTTAGGGAAAATTAAGGGGAAGCCTCTTCACTTACCAGAAGTTAAGAAGAAACCAGGCAGCTTAACTTTTTACTTAATGAAATATTATTTGTAAGAGCCTAGGACTATAGGGCTTTTGCTATTCTATTCTAGTTTTGTGTTTACTACAGGGTGACCTGTAGTGTTACATAAAATGATAGGGTGGTGGAAAAGCATTGGCAATTTAATCTTCCACATGAATCTCAGAATGAAAGAAACAGCAGGAGTGAAAGATGAAAATGGGTGTCAGTACAGCCAGCGTGGTTTTTGTTGTTGTTGTGTTTTGTGTTTTTTTTTCCTGCCTCAAGGCTTGAGTTGGGGGACTGGGGTGTTTTTTCCCTTTATGTGTCTTCTGTCTTCTGTGTGGCTCTTTTGACCTGAGAGCTGAGATTCCCAAACAGTTTTCCAAATCATGCTGGGAAAGGATCCACGAATAACTAACAAGGAAATTCAGATTTCGGAGCTCCTATGTTGTGTCAGACACCTAGGAGATCTTTTTTTCAATCTCTCTTTTTATCCTTTCCTTCCTTTCTGCTTTCCATGGGTAGCTAAACATATGGACTCACAACACACACACACACACACACACACACACACACACACACACACACACACACACAGTAGTTCTTCCTTTCTTTGCCTATCTTTAAGTAGCATTTGAATACATTATGACAGAAAATAAAAATAAAGCCTTATCAGTGTTTGCCACTCTAGGGGATTTTTATTCCTTTGACCTAGAGTTGCTCTGTCCAATACAGCACCCCCAAGTTACATGTAGCTTTTAAAATTTAAATGGATTGAAATGAAAAATTCAGTTCCTTAGTCACATGAGCCAAATTTCAAGTGTTCAATAGCCATGTGTGGCTAGGGGCTACCATAATGGATAGCCCAGATATATAAAATTTCTCTCATTGCAGAAAGACAGAGCATCCCTAGGCCTAGACTATAAACCATCTTCTGTGGTCCAGAGTTCTCTCCCTCAGTGCGGCCTGAGACTTTTCACTTTTGTATCCCTAGTGCTAGGCATATAGTAGGTGCTCAATATAGTGTTTTGCATGAAAAGAGAAGATGTTACCACTTACATATACAAAATTCAAGACTGTTCCTACTAAAAATGATGGAAAAAATAGTAAAATGTTTTTAAATAGTAAAATCTATTTTAATGTTTCATTAGGGCAGAGTAATTTTATTTTTCTCATCTCATTTTTCAATTAAAATTAGGGTTATATTTGTATAAAGAAATTGGTTCAAATGTAGTGTAATTCAAATTTACTAAGTATGTACTATGACTCCACCTCTGTGTTAAGCACTGCAAAAAGACCACTTTCCTCACAGCACTTACAATTTAATTAATTAAATGAGCAAATATTTATTGAGCACAATATTACATGTGTTAGACACTGTTCTAGGAACTGGGGATACATCAGTGTACAAAACAAAAAAAATCCATACCTAATGGATTTAACATTTCAGTGGTAGAAAATAGGCAATAAACAAGATAAATTGATGAACTATATGTTATCTTAAAGAGTGATAATGTTACAGAGAAAAAAATAGCCAGGACTGAGATAGGGAGTGCTGGCGGGAGTGTTGTATTGTAATTTCACATAATGTAGTCAGGAAAGGCTTCACTGGGGAACATTTGAACAACTACTTAAAAGGAAGTGAATACATGCATTATCTAGGGGAAGAGCATTTCAGACAGAGGGAACAGCAAGTCCTGAGGCAGGAGCATGCTTAGCATTTTGGAAGAACACCAAACAGATCAGTGTGGCTGGAGGGAGGGAGGGAGAGAGGGAGAGAAGAGAGAGAGAGAGAGAGAGAGAGAGAGAGAGAGAGAGAGAGAGGGAGAGAGAGAAGTGGGAGAGGAGGTAAGAGAGGCAAGAAAAGGTCAGATCATGTAGGGCCTTATTGGCTGTTGAAAGAATATAGCTTTTACAGTGAGTGAAAAGGAGAGCGATGAGAAACTCCTTCCAGAGGAGAGTCATGACCTGATTTAGGGTTTAAAGGATCATTCTATCTGCCACACAGCAAATAGATTGAAGGAGTGGGTTGGGTGGGGAAACAGAGTAGAACCAGGGAAACCAGTCAGAAGACCAATAAAATAATCCACAATAATGAAGGTAGCTTGGATCCGGACAGATGTGGTACAGAGGAGTTCAGTTCTGGATATAACAGGTAGAAGTCACAGAATTTGTTGACATGTTGGATTTGGAAATGTCCTGCATCAAACAATTAGTGAATGGTATAAGGCAAATTTAACTCATGATGGTAAACTGAGTCTGGAGGTTGGTGAGCAGAAGGGCCTGCATGAGGGAGAGGGTACATATAGGCAAGTAGTAGAAGATAAGGTTGGGGATTATGGGTGAGAATGATGGCGTCAGTGGCAGAAGTAAGGCATTTCGGAGGAGGAATAAGGTTAATGGGGATAATTTTAGACTTGATGAATTTGAGGTGATCATAGAAACTTAAAGTAGGGGTTGTTAGTTTAGGAGTTAGAATTAGAGGTCTGGTGGGAAAGGTTGGTGTTAGACATCAAGACTTGGGACTTCTTATATAGAGCTGCTGCTCAAAGACAAGAGAATGAATGAGCTGCTTTATATCAAGGGATAAAAGCAGAGGACCATGGACCAAACCCAAGAAAAATGCCCTCTGTGATGAGGAGGGTGGAGGAAGTAGAACCAAGAAAATAAATGAAAGACCCCAATGGAAGCCCAGTGCATTTCCAGAAGGGGTAGATCAATTGAGCCAGATATTGAAGAGAGATAAAGGAGAATGTGGCTAGAGGAAAAGCTATCAGACATGGTAAGGAACATTTTAGTGAGGTGAGTGATTTGGAAGCTAGATCATGAGGGTTGAGAAAGGAAGGGATACTGAGAAATGGAACAAAAAGGTCTTGGCTCATTGTTCATGATGATTTTCAAAGTAAGGTATGTGGAAAGCTCTTTTCAGAAGATTGGGTCAGGAGATAGGAAATCCATTTCATTCTGTGGGTGGACACACACACACACACACACACACACACACACACACACACACCCCTTGTAAGAAGCCTATCTATTGTATAGCAATAGGTACTTCAGTAATGTTACATACCATAAGTCAGCTCAGCAATTTCTAGTATTTTCCATTGTTAATCTAATTCAGATTTAACGTAGAAAAATTCTGATTTCTGAAATAAATATAAATGTGATTATTCACTTTTCAAAATAAATCTTTGCTTAGTGGAAAGTACATTTCATCTTCCTTTTAAATAGAAAGTTCTTCATTCACTTTAAGATATAAACTGATTTACAAGCACTGCAGTTGTTTGTACTGGGTCCCTAGGTGCACATCCATGTAGAATGTAAAGAGAGGCCCAGGTTTACCCCTAAGCTTTCTAAACTTTTTGTGAGAAAATATTCCAATGTCCTTGTCTACTTTCCCTTTTTCTGTGCCAATTTTTCCCATGAATCAGATCTTTCATCTTTCTTTTCTACTGACTCTTTATGACACATCTTTGATTTTTAGACTATGCTGGAACGACCTTGTGGAAAGAAATATTTTTCAGGCTCTCAAGATAATTCTTGGGATCACAGACCCCTCCCCCCAGCTCTCCAAAAGCAGAAATAGATTTGTCCCCTCCCCAGAGTCTCATGGGCATGGAGTCTGTCTGACTCCCCAAAGTTGGAAAGAGCTAGCTTTAGGATTAGCTTTGCATATCTAGAAGCAACCACAAGACTGACTTTTAGCAAAATTCTTTGCTAGGCTCTCTGTGTTGTTATTCTCTTTGTATATTATCCTTGTCCAGCTGTCCTAGGTTTTCTAATATATCACAAAACGTCCACAGAAATCCAGGCGTGAACTCTCTCAGCTTCACAAGTGGTGGCAACAAAGGTCTCTGTTACTTGTGCTGTGTTTGTTTTTGCTAGCGTCCTCATCCCGTTTGCGCCGATTTGTGTCGTCCTGGGACCTTGAAGGGGATTCGTGACGGGGAACCAATATGCTACTTTGACTGCATCCCGTGTGCTGATGGACACGTGTCACAGGAACCAGGTAGAGATGGTCATTTTTTTCATTGACATAAAAGTGCGATTAGATGAAACATGTTTTGGCAAATAGATTCTTGGGAGCCTTCTATCTAAATAGGTGTGAACAACTTATAACAAAAATCATTATCATCTACCAGACTATTGGATGGTCTGTGCAATGTGAAAAAAAATAACAGCTGGGTTTCAGTGCTCAAGCTGCTACAGTTGGAAAAAGATCTGCATCCATAAATTTAAGAGAGGAAAAAATTTTAATATGTGAAATATGAATAAATGGATTCATAAAAACTATTTACAATGATTTTGATTTATGAAATAGATTAAATATTAGTTACAGAAAAAATAGTAAATAATTGGAAAAATAAGTGAATTACATTTCTATATTTTACTATATTATCTCTAATTTGGAACTATAAGACCAAGAATTCTATCCCTAAAGACTATTCGCTTAAAGCCATAATTACTCAAAGTTTGTAGGACAGATGAATTCTGTAACTACTGCCCTATGAATTCTTCAGTACAACCTGCAGAATTGCTGTTCTTCATGAGTAGAGTTTTAGCTGGGCTTGTTATGCTTAGCCTTATGAAGCATGTTGGAGCAGGTTTATTTTTATCTCTACCTTCTGTTAAAGATAACAGAAATTGTACTTGTCTTTTGTCAAAAGTCCCTCAATAGCAGTTAATTTAAAAGAGAGTTTAAAAAGTGTAATAATATTCCCACATGGAAAACAAGCACAGCGCAACCTGAACAGCTCCCTGGGCCCCACATGGCCCAGTCTCTGCACAGTTATGTCAAGAGAAGCCCCATCCCACAGTCAGAGTGATTGAAAGGGGATTCTAGTCTGTACCTGCATCTTTCAAAGAATATGAAAGAGATTCATTTCATAATCTACCACAAATAAGTTTTTCTTATGTTGTGATATTCTCCCTTAGAGCCTCTGCCCAGATAAAAGCCCTTAGTCAACATGGTTATTTTTGTTTCCCTTCTTATTCTCAGTCTTTCTCCACCTCTTCTCTCAAATCTACATCTGGAGGGTGAGGAGGGCAAAGCTGATGGGGCCAAGACAAAATTATCTTCAGTAGGTGAGGGCGATATTGAACGGAAGACTGAAAACACTAGTATTTTAACACGTTAAGTGCCATGTCGGTCACCAGTGACTGACACTATACTTTCCGTTCGGACCGCGTCAGTCACCGGTGACTGACGATATACAATTTAAAAAATTATATTCTTCTATTAGGAAAACTAATTTCACTTGAATCACTTTCACATGTTTCTTCTACTGACGTTGTCACTGTTACGGGTAAAGAAAAAAATTTTTAAACTGCACTGGAACACGAACCACAGACAACTGACTGAAGAGAAAGCATATCTGGAAATCGGATATCGCGGGCTAAACGGAAAGGAAGACAAAACAGACTTGGTGCTTAACGTGTTAATCAGCCTTATCCCTATCACAATTCTCTTGATTGTTTCACCTAGTAGCTTTAATTTTCTCATATATGGGAAATCATCTATGAATTATTCTGGAGTTTATGAGGCTACACACCTCCTTTCTCAATTGGATAATTGGAAGAGAAAGAAAGAGGAATCTTACTGAACAAAGCCCATGGAGGAAAGGCTGAAGCCAAGAAGACCGAATTTCCAAAATTGAAAATAATTCTCAACCTGTAATATTAGCTGCATACTTTAAGACCACTTTATCACTGCGTTTTGGAAGATATCATATGTTCTCTCTATAAAGGTATCTCAGTGAATCCTGCAATAGGGCCTTTGGCTGCTCTGAACTATTACAACTGAAGGGGTCAGTTGGATTTCTTTGCAGTCAATCACTGTTCTTAGTCCATTAGGTCAAAGGGAGTGTGAATAGTGTGGTGAAGACTATTGGTCAAATGCACAAAAAAGCGAGTGCTTGCTGAAAGAGGTGGAACTCCTTGCTTATGACGAGGCCCTAGGATTCACGCTTGTCATTCTCTCTGTCTTTGGGGCGCTTGTGGTCTTGGCAGTCGCAGTTGTGTATGTGATATACAGGCACACTCCGCTTGTGAACGCCAATGACAGGGAGCTGAGCTTTCTCATGTCATCATGCTGCTGTCTTCCATGCTTTTCATTGGCAAGCCATACAACTGGTCCTGTGTGGCCCGCCAGGTCACTCTGGCCCTGGGCTTTTCTTTTTGCCTGTCTTACATTCTTGGAAAGACTATTTCACTGTTTTTAGCCTTCAGAATTTCCAAATCCAAAACCTGACTTATATCCATCTGCCCCCTTTATCAGAAAATCATTGTGTTAATGATTTTCAAAACATTATTCTGTTTGAAAAATAAAAATGAAGGAAATTAAGATGTCAGCAAAGCAGTTATTAGGTTGGTTATATAGTGAATACCTGGATGGCAAAAAAAAAAAAAAGCAAATGTTTACCTAGAGCAGCTATTAGAATGTAGTATTTTTAAGAATAAATTAAATGATAGATATTTGCCCTTGAATTATCCATAGTGACCTGGAATGTTATAAAAACATTTTCAGTCTTCTTCCAGATATGAATCTTTGAAAATGACCTCCATGCATTTATGTGCATATGATGTATGGAAAAACAGAATTTGTAGAAATGCTGATAAACCAAATACCGACATGCATACTTGATTCTAGGAAAACAAAGGGATCAGAAAGAGCTCTTTTTTCAGAAGAACTTAATAATGTTTGTGAATGTCAATTAACCAAACTGGGCAGAGATTCATTCAGGCTTGTGGGAGCAGAAAGCATGATGTCTAGTTTAGTAGGATAGGTCTGTCAGGAATTTGTTTATTGATTTTTTAAAGAATGACCATTCCAAACAAGACCAAGTGGATGACCTTTGTGTAATTTAAATAAGAAGTTTACACCAAGTGAGCTCATTTGTTGTAGGGCTAATGGTATCCTAGTACTTTCTGGGAAGGCATCTATTCATCCACCCATCTCCCAAAACTCCTACAGTGCTTTCATCACAGCCCTAGGATTCTTAGAGAAGAGCCTACTTTACAGCATGAAAAATGGGGAAATTGCTTCCTTTGTCCCTTCACTTGATCCAGGGATGGATGTTGGAAAAGAGAGGATGGTTTGTCAAGGTATCAAATAATAGGAAAATGAGAATCTGAGTCAATTTTCTGCTGAGTCATTTTCTTGTTCAGTTATACATATAGCTTGAGTATTCTCAATGATCCATTTTGAGATTAAAAAAAAAGGTAAAAGCTGGCTGGACTCTAGTGACTCACTTTACTTTTATATGCAAAATAGTTCAATCTCAGAGTAATCTGTTTCTTTTCTGAAATGTTGATTATTAACATATGGCATCTAAAAAGATCATTCCAGCAGCCCATCTAGGCAGTATCAAAGTCTCCATTATTTCTATTCATACCACATGACTCAATGGTACTGTCTTAATGGACTTGTGTTGTTTGTAATTATTTACTTTTATGATCAGCAATAGGTTTGGAAAGCTAGAGAAAAACAAATGTTATTAAAAATAAAGATAAACTTGCATGTTTAGCTTTAATGTTTACTTGTACAACTTTACAATTTTAAGATGTAATTTATAACTAATGTGGTCTGAAGCTATCACTTGTTGGTTTTATACACGTGCATTTTCATAGGAACTGGCTTATGGCAGATGAATTGAATAAAATGTGATTGTTAAAGAATGATGCTCTCATTTTTAGTATTGATTTATTCTTTATAGTTAATTACTTATCAAGTATTAGAATGTTTCTCATAACATTGAAGGATAATTCCTCTTTGGATAAATGTGTCATTTAGAAATTATTTCTAGTAAAAAAATGATGGGATTCTCTCTCAGTACACCTTGCCTTGTAAGAGAATCTCATACAGAACTTACCAGTGACAACCCCTGCTGTGGGTGAGCATTTGCTGATAACCGTGAGCTGGGCTTTGGGGAGCTGCTCAGGTTAATTTCAGGGTGTTGCATCAAAACAATGCGATTGCTGGCTTGGGGCGTATAAAACCTAACTGCTTGAAAGAAAACATATTGCAAAACAGCACTTTACTTGAGGCTGACCTAGACACATGCAAGTTTGAGCTATTTTAGAAAAAGAAATGTTGATCAGGTCCACTCAAACCACACCATAAGATTAATTCCTTTGGATTAAGGCAAAGAAAACTCCTGATAGAAAGTGAATACATTATCGAAAAGGGAAAGATGTCCTACGTGTCAGATTAGTCTCCTTAAACAATAGCTCCCTGTTCATTAGCTCCCAGTGGCTCTCCACTCTCCACAGAACGCGTTCAGCTGTCCTAGCCTGACATCCAAACCCTACAAACTGTTTTCCTCCTTCAACATTTGACACCTGCTACCTTCCTGCCCACATCCTTATGACACAATCCAACTGGACACCTGCAACTTCTGGAGCTTACCTTCAAGTTTCCTGATTTCATGTGGCTCATGATTCCCTTTTTCCTCTAATGCCCTAATAGTACCTCAGCCAGCCTGCCTGCCTGCCTTCCTTCCTTCCTTCCTTCCTTCCTTCCTTCCTCCCCTCCCCCCCCTCCCTCCCTCCCTCTCTCCCTCCCTCCGTCCCTCCCTCCCTTTTATCCATTCATTACTGAAGGCTTGGTGTGCACCAGATTCAAAGTTAGGCATAGAATATATACAAAAACAAAGCTTTGTCCCCCACTTCCAGGTACTTACTTACCATCGCTTGCTCTCTCTCTTCTCCTGGTACCCCTATCATGAGAACGTTGTTATGCTTGATGTTGTCCCAGAGGTCTCTTAAACTATCCTCGTTTCTTTGGAATCTTTTTTCTTTTTGCTGTTTTGATTGGGTGTTTTGTACTACCTTGTCTTCCAAATCGCTGATTTGGTCCTCTGCTTCATCTAGTCTGCTGGCGATTCCTTCTAGTGCATTCTTCAATTCAGTTATTGTAGTCTTCATTTCTGACTGGCTCTTTTTTATGGTTTCTATGCCCTTTTTTATGCTTGCTGTCTCTCTGTTGAAGTCCTCACTAAGTTCCTTGAGCATCCTTACACCCATTATTTTGAACTCTGTATCTGGTAGGTTACTTGCCTCTATTTTGTTTAGTTATTTTTCTGGAGTTTTCTCCTGTTCTTTCATTTGGGACATATTTTTTTTTGTTTGTTTGTTTCCTCATTTTGGCTGCCTCTCTGTGCTTGTTTCTATGTATTAGGTAGAACTGTTATGTCTCCCAGTCCTGGCCAGGTGGCCTTATGTAGTATGTTCTGTGGGGCCCTGGCACAGTCTCCCTAGTCACCTTCTCCAGGTGCTCCAGGAGTGTCCTGTGTGTGCCCTCCTGTTATAACTGAGCCTGGAATGCTATTGACACATCAGTAGGTGGGATTGACCCTCAGGAGATTGGCTATGGGGTTTGGCCATGTCCACAGCTCATGGGCTGCTGTGTGGGGGGCTTACCCCACTCAGTTAGATTTGCCCCAGTGGGCTCTGGTGCCTGTTGAGACTGCCCTTTGTATATGCTGTTTGTGGGGCTAATTGGTTGTTGCTCTGCCTTCGTCTGAAGCCAACCTCCAAGTATGCTGATTCTGGAGCCTCTTAGGAGGAACTCTGGTGCAGGCCCAGGTCACCCTTTCCTGTGACCAGCTGGGGCTACCTCTTGGGAGCTACAAAACAATCCAAATTGTTTGCTACCTGTGCTACACCTGGAGGTGTGTGGGAGAAGTCACACTGAGAACCAAGGACATCTGCCACCAGTATCAGGCCTGGGGTAGCTCCGCAAAAAGCCAGGACACCCTGAGACCTGCTGCCACCTGCTGGTCCCCTTGAGGTTCAGCTGCTGATAGAGCCTCGTGAGGTTCATGCATTGGGTGAGACAGGGTCTCAGGGAATCATTAGAGTGGGAAGAGTTGTGATCACAAGGTTAATGTAAATTCTGGTTTGGTGCCAGTGTTGAGCCTGGAGCTACTCAGCAAAAGTCTCAGAGCACAGCAAGGCTAATTGCCACCCATTTGGGGTCCGAGGACTCAGATAGTTTTTCAAAGAAGAGTGCAATGTGGGTGGGACTGGCTGCCTGCAAGAAAGTGCTTCTGGCATTGAGGGAGTGTGGCGAGGTTCCAACGGAGCTCATCAGGCTAATAAGATTCAGATTTGGCTGTGTGGGGGGAGGGCTCAACATAGGAAAGATGGCGCCCACTTCCCAGCTACACAGGGAAAGTGGCAACTGTCCTCCAGCCCTTGCTTCATTGCTACACACTGCATGCAGCCTGCCCCCTGTATGCTTCTGATGCCCCTCAAGTTACTGTCCATCTGCCTAAGGTGAGTGCTTGCATGTGAGAGAGCCTGTGCGCTGGCCATTTAAGAGGATGTCTGGGTTTCCCACTGCCTTCTGTCTCACCCGAATGGTTGGACTCTGCAATGGTTTTCATAATCACATGTTGTGGGGGCTCCATGTCCTGTCACAAGTGCTCTGGGTTGGGGAAGCCCACATCTGGGTCTCTTGTTCCTCTGGGGGAAGGGAGCCTCCATGGCTGAGATATCCCTCTTGGTTCTCAACCATCGCACAGAGGTTTGGGGCCAGCCCATTTTGCATCTCCACCTTTCCTACCAGTCTCAACGTAGCTGCTTCTTTATATCCCTAGTTATAAAACTTCTGTTCAGCTAGACTTCAGAGGATTCTCCAGGTTGATTGTTTTATAATTTAGTTGTAATTTTAATGTGTTCATGGAAGAACGCAGGCATCGTGTTTATCTACTTCTCCATCTTAGACACTGGTCCATATCTTTGTAGTCTTAACATCTAGAATATATCTAGCACTTCATTGGTGCCCAATGATTTTATTTTATAAATGAGTGGATGAATGAATAAAGTTATCAAGATAGCTAAAGACTCATCTAGCAATGGCCAGGTGTAAGGTTTCAGTGTAAGTCGAGGAGGTCTGGAGCACAGCATGGGTGGAGGAGGTGGGAAGTTGAAAGAGCCTGTTGGGGAAACAGTGGATTTCTAAGATATTAGGGGCTAGTTTGAGAGCAATGGGCACGTCAGTGGGGAAGTGGAAGAGAGAGCAGGACTGAAAGGAAGGAGGTGATTGGAAATGGGAATGTGGAAATCTTGGAAAGAGTTGTTTTATGGTATTCATTTGACTATTTCTCATGGTATTTTCTCTGTCTTATGTTCTCATTTTTTAAAGAAAAAATGCAATATTTTAACCCCCTGCCCCCCAATTTTCTCCATTTTGAGCTGTCATTGTAAAAAGCAACTCTTTAGAACATCTAAAGGCAGAGTAATTGTTTGTAATCTCCAGGTAGCATTATTAACAATTTATATAAAATATTTTTGTGAAATTCAATCATTTGCATTTTTAGAGGATGTTATACATTTTCCCTGATAGTTTTGGAAAAACAACTTGGATATAGAAGGCATAATATGAAAATCCAAATAGGATATATTAGCTAGGGTAGATTAACTGCTAAACCAAACAACCCATTAAACTTAGAGATTTAACAGATTAACATTTAACGCACACCGAGACTAGTATATATATTATTGATCAGACTGCTCTCCTGGGTGGCCTCCTTCTAGGTAGTGACTAAAGAATGCTGCTGGATCATCTGTATTTGCCCCACCTGACCCATTGTCTCCCTTCCCCACTCTGCTCTGTGCCCCTATAGATTGCATCACATAAACTCCTGTGCCCTGTGGCTTCCAGCAGGTTTTGCTAATGAGAGGCACCAGTGGGAGATGGGAGTGAGAGGAGAGGTCAGGGTCTTTGCTATTTCAGCCACGATGCATTCCCCTACCTGTGGTGCCTCTCCCATGACTCTAGCTCTCACGAGGTGCCTCATTTGCTGATCTATCTCCTTCTCCTTCCAGATATGAGTGTAAGAACTACTTCCCACTGTAGTCCCAGGTGCTTCACCATCCTTTGTTAGATCCTTTCACTTTGTCCACTCATTCAACAGTCCTTTAAACTCATTTCTCTTCTGAGCATATCAGCTGTTTCCTGCTGGGACCCTGACTCATACCTTGTCCCAAGTTCCTTTCATTTTATCATGCTGCTGTCTTCAGTGCAAGCTGGGAGAGTACTTTGCAGGCCCCAGTTCATGGATGAATATAAATAGAAGGTCTGATGGTGGCTAGTCTGGGGACTGGGCCTTAGGAACCCTTGAAACTATTAAACAAGAGAACCTTTCAAGGAAGAAGTCTCCACTGAAGAGAAAATACTGGGAGTGGAATCCAAACTGCTCAGGACAAGGATAAGAGGGGCAAAGAAAGGAAGGTTTCAAATTCATATGATCAAAGTCAATCTTACTTATTTAAAATAAATACATAAATAAATATTACTGATTTAAACCTGTGTCATCTTGAAACATATGATAGAACTGGACATGAATGAGAACAAGGGTTTAGGTGCTTTAGGATAATGATCATAGTTATTTTTGCTAATGGAGCAAAGCAATGGCAAAGATAATCTCAAATTAAGATATTACTGCCATATGACTTATTTTATCTATAAACTCCCAGGACTATTCAGTGTGTTTGCTGCAAAATGTTGTGCTATGTCACTGTTCATTTTCCCATCAATACACCATCACTCAGAACACTTTGGATTGCCTCATGGAAATGCCTGTGGAGTTTCTAACATATTGTTTTGCATCCTCAACTATGAAGAACCTTTACTTTCAGAATGATTAGATTTTTTTATTGTTAAACATTGGAAGAAAAACTTAAGAGAAAAATAGAACATATGTCAAAGACTGAATGGAATAAAAAGTGAGGTAAACAAAATAAAAATGCAGTGTTAGTTACCACTTTGGAAAACTATTTTCAGTATCTACTGATGCTGAATATATACATACCCTATGACGCAGCAACTGCACTCCCAGAATATGCTAACTAAACTATGTCTGTATGCTTACCCAAACCATGAATTGAGAAATTGTGATTACCCAAGCAAGAAACAACCCAAATGCCCATCATCAGTAGAATGGATAAATAAATTGAGATGTCCTCACACAATGGGATACTGTATAGCAATGAGAATGAATGGGCTGCTTTGTGGGGAGAACACTGTAGGCAGGTAAGGTTGAGAGCTAGGACACCAATTTAGAAGTGATTACTCTCATCTAGGCAACAGATCATGATGGCTGGGACCAAGAGCAGAGCTCTCGGCAGTCTGTGGCTAATTGGACACTGTCACACCAGATTTCCTGACATAATGTAGACATTGGAGAATTGCATATTGGAAGTGCACGTTCTAAGGAAAAGGGAACACATTATTAGAAAGCTACAGTTAAAGCACCTAACATCACTTCCAAAAGTAATCCCATTATTTTGCACTGGCTTTTACTGTCTTTTGAAATTATGATTAATAAGGAAATCATTTAAGCTGATAAAGCCACCTGGGTAGAAAATGATTTTCTCAGAGTGGTTGCCAGAGCTCACTAGTAATTGAAAAACATGAATGAAAAATTTCCTGCTTCTTCTTTCCCATTTAAAAGTTTGAATATCTGCAAGGAAACACAGACCTTTTTCCCTTTCTGTCTTTATTGTGTATATGATTCTTTTATAAGTGCTGCTAGAGAAGAGAGCCATGTTGTAGATGGTGTCAGGACAATGAACATGGATGTGGGATGTAGATGCTATTCCTGTTCTTGAAACAAATGACACAGATAACAGAAGTCTCCACTTGGTACAAATGACGTGTGAAACAGAAAAATGCAATCTCCTTGAGTCACTTACAGACCGGACGATATGCTAAGAGTTTAGACTTATAGCCTAACTAGAAAATGCCTTTCTTTTTTTCTCCTCCCAAAGACACCAAAGTTGATTTCTACCTTTCTCTTTGAGACTTCTCTCCATGGTGCCCCACATTTTTGGGCTGTAGTATATTGATTTTATAGGTCAAACATAAGGGTTTCTGAGGCAAAGCACAAATTACTACTTCCTTATTAGGTTATTATTATTATTTGCCTTTGCTTTATTAACTTCAGTTTAAAAGTCAAACTCCTCATAGTATTAAGCAGACTGACAGAGCAGCCAACATTCTTAGCCAGAGCCTTGATTAGGAAAGAAAACGATGATAATTGATGCCCTGGTCTGAGAACTGGTTGGAAATAGCAGAGCAAATTGACTAAAAGCAAAGAGTTTAGAATAACATGGCTTGGGATCAACAGTACACTTTCTTGCTGTTTAATCCTAGGTAAGTTACTTTACTTCTCTAAGCACAAAGCCTGGCATGTAGTAAACACTCAATAACTGTTAGCTAGCATCTTAGTCTGTTTGGCTGCTGTAACAAAACACCACAGACTGGGTCTGGATAGCTTATAAACAAAAACCTTCATTTCTTACAGTTCTGGAGCCTGGAAAGTCCAATATTATGGCATTGGCAGATTTAGTGTCTGGGAAGGGCCTGCTTTACATGTGGAAGGGATCTGTCTGGGGTCTCTTTTATAAAGGTGACAATCCCATTCGTGAGGGCTCTGCCCTCATATCTTGATCACCTTCCAAATGCCCCATCTCCTAATGCCACCACCTTGGGGGTTAGGATTTCAACATATGAATTTTTGGAGGACACAGACATTTAGACCATAGTAGCTAGTTACACTAGTTATCTTGACAGAACTGAACTGTTAGCTATTATTATTATTATTATTATTATTATTATTATTATCTCATTGTCTCCTATGTCTGTTTAGTCCTAATCCCAAGGACTGAGCATTTTAAACTCCATGTAGGCAATGAACCCCGCTCTGGTTCCTGTGATAGTCAGTGGCACTTCTCTGCCTCACAGTTCCTAGGAATTAGGATAATTCCCTAGTCCTAGGAATTCCAAGTTCCTAGGAATTATAGCAACTCCCAGTTCCTGGGAATTATCAACATATCCATTTTGTTCAGCTGTCACCTCCATCCTCCTTCCAAGCCCCACATAGGGTACTATTATCCATGAATTCCTATCAATTCCAACTTCAATATGCTGTCAGATCAGTGCTTTCCTCTTTATTCACCCAATAAGTTAGATAGTCTCGGCTCCAACACTTTTTGTCTCTCTTACCCTGCATCTCTCTGCAACAAGTCCTCTTTCTAAGATGTGGATCTAATTTTGTCGCTTCCTGACTAAAATCCTTCACCATTCTGTTCTTGTTCCCTGTTTATCACCCTCTCCTGATATTCTTTCTTTCCTGACCTTTTGTGGCCTCTCTTCCCTGTAGCTAGATTGTTTACTATTCCCTGAATTCATCTCCTCAGAGAAAAAGGTGGCTCCTTCTTCCGGAATCTTCCTTCTCTGTTTCTCATTTGCCAGCTGTCTCCCTTGAAGTTTGAGGTAACATATCACTTCCTGTGGAAGCTTGCTGAGCAACCTGTCTCCACTAAGGTGGCATTGGGTACCTTCTCAGTGCTTTGTGACATTCCATGCCAGTTTGATTATAGCACTTACCATCTTGTGTTGTGATGACCTTTGGAAGGGAGCACATAAGCCCAGGGAGCCCTGTATTGTTCATCTCTGTATTTCTTGTTCCTAGTAGAGGGTCTGATACCGGATAGGTGCCCAATAAACGCATCCTGAATATCACTATACGGTATCAGGTGGCTGCTATACTAGGAGGCTGGCATTCTGGGTCAGTGTAATCAAGATAGAGAGAACTATCCATAATAAGTTTTGGTTTATTTTTAAAGTTCCAAAGCAGTACTGGCATCAGGCTGTATTTTACTCCACAGTTATGGCTATCTTGAACCTTCCTCACACATGACCCTGCTCTGTAATAAACGCCATGCTAAAGGTACTTAAAACACCATTACAGAATCTGAGGTGACTTGTCTCTGGAGAAAACCTTTAACCTATGGGCAAAGCCACAATAAGCCACAGTCACTCATAAAGGTCAACATAGAATTGCCCGCCTAGAGCCTTGCATCCATTGGCCCAGGCTACAGCAGCTAAAGCTGGCTAAATATAAGCCTTTACAAACCACTGAGATCAAAATACTTGACCTGTCCATTACAGCTCAAGGCTCACACTGCATTTCCTGGCCCTGTCTGCATGAATATTTTGTCCTCCCCAATTTAATTGCTTAATTTTGAGTGTGGGAAATTTTAATTCCCAGCCCATGAAATGTTGTAACCATTAAAAATGCACCAAAACAAATTAAATCCTCTTCTTTTTGGGTTTATAACAAATTAAGATATAAATCAAACAATAGCAAAATGGAAGACCAAAATGCCATTTTTATTAGGATAAACACTGAGATGAGGATGTAACTTATTGTGAGTGTCAAGTGGGTTTCCTAAACCTGATCCCAAGAATTAAGTCCGTTTAATCACCTGGTCGTAGGGAATGTGGGACTGGGACAGGCCTCTCCACAGGATGAGGAACTGCCCATGGGAAAGCAAGGGAAAAAACCCTCATGCCCTGTGGACAGTCCATTCCCAAAGAAAATGACAGATACATTGTCTGAACTCAGCTAGACCACTCCACTTCCCCTCAGGGATGAGTAAGCAGTGGAGAGAGGCTAAGGGTGTTACACTAGTTGAGTGCCCTCAATATAGGAGTCAGGAGTAGGGAAGAAGTGTTCCCACCCAGCTCATGATAGGGGCTCAAATAACTTTTGTGATTTAATCAATGAAATGAATATACTAGGAGGTGCTATTGTTCCACAGCAGTCTTTTGCTTCTTTTGAGTTCCTGTAATTGCTTGCTGTACTGGACTACATATGGATAAACATATGGTGATTTTGCAGAACTCAGGAGAAGTTGAGATGAATTATCTATGCACAGCTTACCATGAACTCTAATGATGTCTGCTGTATCTCTTGTCTGTATTTTAATGTTGCCCAACACAACGTAAACTGAAAAAGTTTCTAAGCCTTGAAGCATGGAAAAAAAAGAATACTGACTTTGTTTTCCATGATTTTTATTTTTTTGCATTCTTTATTTTCTCCTTAAAAAAGTGAAATATCCTTAAGAACAAGTTCGCTCAATTTATTTTGAAACTGTAACCTCCTTTCAGATTTCTAATTTAAAGACCAGTAATGGATACACAGCTTTGACCTTAATACATTAATGTTGCATTTTAATAGCAGGGTAATGTGGGGCCATGAGATGTTTCTCAGATTTAGAAGCCTGATCACTTAATAATGCCACTGTCCCTATCACTATACAGTATCAGGTGGCTGCTGAACTGGATGCTGATGTTTTGGGTCAGTGTAACCAAGATACAGAGGGAACTGGTGAGGGTAGCTGACCCTTCAGATAGCCGTAGAACCTATGATGCCAAAATGTGCCGATTGGCACATTTATCTACCCAGGGCTCCCAAAGAAAGTACAGGGGTAGTGAAAAATAGAAGTACTGTGCCTCTGTTTGCCCACTCATGATGCATGGCCAATTCCGTGGCAGAGTGGGATATAAAATCTGGACTTGGATTAGGTGATTCATAAGTATCCTTTTGGGCAGTTAATGGAAAGAATTAGGATTCCACCGGTCAGTTGGAAAAATCACCAGGTACTTGCTCATTACTTGCTGTGGTCCTAGCAGTGAAGTGTATTTGTCAGGGAGAGAAAAGGGAATGGAGAGATGAGAAACAGTGGGGGAATGAAGACATGGAACTCATCTGGGGGGTTATGTTGTAGCCAGGGGAACAAACAGGTTCATAGAGTCATTTGAAGAATGCCAAAACTATGGTCAGTAAAAGACACAGTTTAAGGACATTTAAAATACCTTGGTCACATCACTTACCATCCCTAAGAGTTTTATCCTTTCTGTGTCTAAATTTCCTCATCTGTTATAAGAGTGTCCTAATAGCACCTATCTTGTAGAGTAAAGAGAGGAGTACATGTGATAACGCTTACAAGGTGCTTACGATGCTGGACTTTAAAAAACATGAAATGTTAGACTTGTGCCATAGAAACCATTGTAAAGCAGTGTGCTTAGATTACATTCTTTCTGGTTCCTGAACAAAGTTTTATTGAGTTCACATTTAATGTTATAGCATTTTTTACAGGGTTGATATGAGAGAAACATTTACTTTCTTTGAAACCAGAGTTTTGCATTATTCATTATATGATTCTTTTGTAAACACCTGAATGATAAATCCTTCCAACTCGAAAAGTGAAATCAGAAGAGGATATGAGAAGGAAATTCACAAAAGAAGAAATACAAACAGCTAGTGAATATAGCAAAAAATAAAGATACTCAACATCATTTATAAATGAAAACTAAAATAACAGTGAGTCACTGTTTTCATGAGCCCCATTTTAAGGATTAAAATGTTAATTCTCAGTATAAAATGCAGAAATGAACTTTCTCATATGGTGTAGGTGAGAATTGGTACAAACTTTCTGGTAAGATACTTGACAATGTATAATAAATATCTAAGATTTGTCCTGGTTCTAACCCAGTAATTCCACTTACAAAAATTTATTTGTAAGAAATAGTTATGGGTGTATGAAAGGACTTATCTTCAGCATTGCTTTTATTTGCTATACCCTCCCCACCGAACCCTTAAGCTACAAGAATAGGAAGTTAGTTAAATAAATGATGATATAGGAATACAGTGAAATACTATACATAGAGCTATTTTAAGGGTTATTTAACGGGGAAAGGTTTTCTTGATGTAGTGCTATATAAGAAAAAGTATGGGTGTTCAAGATTTTATTAAAAGTTTGTACTGAAAAATGACAACAAAATTATCATGGTTCCAATTATATAGGAAAATGTTCATAATATATCACGTAGAGAAGAAAAAATAGATTAAAAAACAATATTACAGTACAATTGTAATTTTATATAAAAGTATATTTCTAGATGATGTTAGAACTCTAGATGGTTAGAACGTCATCTCTAGATGACGTTACCTGAGGTAAACAATGACTATTTCTAAAGGTGGGATTATGTATGATTTTAATTTCACCACTATGTTTTCCTATATTTACTGATTTTTCTCTTTTTAAAATTTAGCTTTACTCACAAAAGTAATGACACATATATTCACTGTAATAAAATGTTCAAACAATACAGAAGTAAAAAGTGAAAGTCCGCCTTCCATTGCATTTCACCCAAGCGCCCTATTGCTGATGCTCTCCAGTTATAGTTTTAGGGAACCTTTCCAGAATTTTTTCTGGGGGCTCAGGAACCCCATACTGTATTCTCTGTGCCATCCTACAGTTTGCAGGCCACAGACTGGCTGCTTTCAGCTATTTTTCCTGGGCTCTTCTGGAAGCAGTGCGCTGATGAATGTGGGGTTCCTCTGTGATGCTTTCAGTGTCCCCTGACTATGCCAAGAGAATAGAATCTCCCTGGGAATCCCTTCTGACCCTCAGCATCTAATATTTTGTCCTTTGCTTCTTTCCTCCTCCTCCTCTTCTTGCAGTCAGAAACGTTTCTACCTCCTTCTTATGTGGGTATTAACTCTTGAATTTTCTTCACCTTTGGATTTTGGAAATTTTAAGCTCAGCTGGCCAAGCCTTAGTTTATAAGGAAATCTTTAGGGTAATGGAATTCATTCTCAATAATATTGGCTTTCAAGACTTTCTTTCTCCTTTCCATGACCCTTCCTGTACCCACCCCACTCCTCGTTTTCCACTATGGACTAAAACTTCATTCTTCTTTCATTTTGTATTTTTGCTCAAACAACCCTCAGTCTCTAGCTGAATTGGGAGAAGTTTAAATTAAATACAAGGAAGAGAGAGAGAGAAAAAAAGAGTGTAGTGGCATATTTAAAAATAATACTTATCGAAACATAGAATTAAAGAAAGTTATACTGTACGTACAGATTTTTGTAAAGTCATGTTTATTGAAGTCTAATTTATAGAGAGTAAAACTCACACTTTTTAGGTGTACAGTCAATGAACTTTGTCAAAGGCATACAAAGCTGTATAACTTAGGAAAACTGCTCCATAGAGACTTCACTTCTCCTTCCAAAGTTTTACTTAGCTGTCATTTTCCAAATTTCTTTCCCAGTTCATTCCCCACAGGTCTTTCTCACCTTCTGAACCCCCCCACTTTCTTCTCCTCTGCCCACATGTCATTTGATTACACTTATTGCAATATCTAAATACTTCAGAATAAACAAACTCATAGAGAGTTGTTTCTTAGAAAAGTAAAAGAAACCACACAGGTGTGCAATGTTTTGTGTAGTTGGTGTTTCATAATAAAAGATTTAGAATTCTAAGCAGTAGGTGGAAAGTGTTCTTCTCAAATTTGCAGAGAAAGACCGAGGCCCACTCACCTTGCCTTGAAATTAAAGGAAACCAAGTGATTAGCTTCCTCAGGATGTATCTATGCCAGTTATTAAAATATTGCCTTTAAGATCCAAACCTACCCTTGACGCTTTTCTTTGTGATCTTAGGGCTGGGACTGCAAACTGCATTTCTGCTTTGCTTGCTGGTTATTTGTTAGACTCCATCAATAGGGGGCACTACAGGGAGCCTGAAGGTTGGAGGAAGGAGAAGAGTTTGCTTCCTGTTTACCTTCTGATTC
>NW_017731366.1:4853037-4869354 GCF_001890085.2 Hipposideros armiger | reverse complement strand
AACATTTTTTCATATGCCTGTTGGCCATCTGTATGTCCTCTTTAGAGAAATGTCTCTTCATATCCTCTGCCCATTTTTTAATTGGGTTGTTTGTTTTTTTGGTGTTGAGTTGCATGATCATTTTATATATTTTGGATATTAACCCCTTATCAGATATCTCATTGACAAATATCTTCTCCCATTCAGTAGGCTTCCTTTTTCCAACAACGCTTCTTTACCCTGACAGCAGCAGTTCATTCCCTTAGTAACAGCTGAGTCCAGTTTGCAGTTTTTCTGGCATATGTAAAACCAGCTTTATTGTGTATCCTCTCAGCGATACCAGCATCTGCTGGCCGATGTCCCTCCACGGTACTGTTTTTTTTGTTTTTTTTTTAAAAAAAAAGATTTTATTGGGGAATTGGGGGAGGGCAACAGTGCTGGGGAATTGGGGAAGGGGACCAGCCAAGCTGTTGTTTTTCAATCTTCGTTGTGGAGGGCGCCAGTCTCCATCTGGCTTCCTGATGGCAGCTCATGGCCTCTAAGCTCAAAATGCTGTGTTCATTCTTGGTTGCAGGTGGGCGTAGCCACCATCCCATGCGGGAGTTGAACTAGCAGCCTTGTTGTTAAGAGTGCATGCTCTATCCACTGAGCCATCCAGGTGGCAGCTCAGTTCAAGATGCCGAGTTCAGTCTTAGTTGCAGTTGGTCGTAGCCCACCATGGAACAGGCAATCTTGTTGTTACACCAGCTGAGCCATCCTGCCACCTGTTGGCAGCTCAGTGACAGCTCACCTCGGGCACAGCGTCACTGACTCATGTGGGAATCAAACTGGTGGCCCTGTTGCTCAGAGCTTGCACTCTTAAGCCAACTCTTAACCAACTGAGCCACTCGGCCAGCCCTAGGGTATTGTTTATCTGATTCACTATTGTATCTCCAGAATCTAGAACAATGTTTAGCTATAGAAGGTGCCTAATAAATATTTTATGAATAAATAAATTAGTTAATTTAAACAGACCAGAAATATGGTAGATTTCAAATGTCAAAAGAAATTCTTCAGCTCCCCCCCACTCCCAGATACAAATACCGTCTCAGGGGCTTTACATTAATCTTACTAAAGTAGGCATTAATTATTCTATTTTTAGAATAATTAATTGAGGCTCACAGGCTTACGTAGATGACATAACTCAACCAACTTTATTATCCTTATACACAACAGGTTGGGGTTCAAACTCTGCATTCCATCTGAGTCCTAAACCTGAGTTCTTTTCCCTCTGCCCTACAACAATTGTGATATTTTAAGGACCAATAGGGAGAGTCATTGACAAAGTATAAATATTCTGTTACACATGTATTACATTAAGAGTGTGTAAGTACGAGGAACAAACATTTATTAGAAATAGCACTATTATAATTTTCATATATCCAATAAAAACGCATAGAGGTTGGTAATAAGTGATGCTTTATAAACTCTGTGGGCGTGATCAGCAGCATACATTCTGAGAGTCAGGAGACATAGATTCTATTCGTGGCTCGGAGGCTAATTAGCTCTATGACCTTGGGTGTGTCCCAGTATCTCCCTGTGTTTCACTTCTCTCATTTGCAAGGTAAGAGAGTCAGTCTCTGGGACGTTTGATGCATATACCATTTAGCCTTGTAATTTGGCAATTCTATATATGATATAAAAATGAACTAGCTTATCCCATGCAGACAATGGGAACCATCCAAATATAAGTCAGGTAATAAATGAATGAGAGCATAGACCCACTATTCTTCCATTAAAATGTTTGTATTGCCACACATGGAAATTTATTCTTACAATTTATGATTTGTGCTCTAAGAGGAAATTGCAAAAACATTAAGTGATGAAACATTCTTTTTTTCTTTTTAAATCTAGCTTGAGGCTAACATGATTTCCTAAGGTCTGTTTTGTTTAGAAACTGTTTATTCTTCACATTGAAAATTAAATAGAGGATTCTGTTTTCTGTTACTGGCATCATGGAAGGATTTATTGAGAGGTTTATCCAATTAGGTGAATGAAGTAAGGCTTAATTTATTTGTCCTTGAATAATTTCTAAATGGAAGCACTAGAATATTTTGATTGAATTCTCTCCTCTTTGTGGCTTTGTAATTAAGTTATTATTTGGGAGATGCATCAGAAATATTCTTAAAAAATGACTTAACCAATTAAAAACAATAGTTGTATCACAAATTAAATTCAATGAAATTTCTGTCCATTAGTTGAGCATCTGGAGGACCTTTGACATTCACAAGGATTTAGCGATCCCTGAAAACCGTGACCGCTATAGTGGACAGGTAATAAAGATGTGGCCTCCTTTCCCCCAGGGAAAAACTTCTCTCTCCCACCCCTAAGGGAGACACTTTGAGAAAGGCAGAATGTCACTAAAAAGAATCCTGGACTGGGACTTGGCAGTCCTGAGTACTAGTTCTACTTGGCTAGGGCTTTGCCGTTGCTTTGGTCAAGAGACCCTCTTCTCTGGATCGCATCAGTAAAAGGAAGATTGGAGCAAATATCCCTGAGACTCTTTCTGGATTTACTAGTCTATGACTTTAGAAGTGAATTTTGGGGGCATTCATGGTCCAGAGGAGACTGTATGATAGGGGCTGGTTGAAGGAATTG
Source organism: Hipposideros armiger (assembly GCF_001890085.2). Classification (NCBI taxonomy): domain Eukaryota; kingdom Metazoa; phylum Chordata; class Mammalia; order Chiroptera; family Hipposideridae; genus Hipposideros; species Hipposideros armiger. Next base: position 4,866,738 of record NW_017731366.1, on the reverse strand, counting down.
CCTCGACAGAGGGCTATTATAAGTAAGGAATGCTTGAAACTAAAAGACCGAGATCCCCCCACAAGGGAGTTCTCCTAGTGGCTGTGTTTGGGTCCTCCAGCCCTCCAAACAGGACACAGCACAGAGCTACCTTTGGTTGGTGTCCTGTTTCAGATAGACAAGGCTTACTGGGGTGATTCTAACAGAGGCCCAGCTAGGCGTTTGCAGAGGACTCAGGAGAGAGTTATAATCTGGTCCAGGCGATTTGACTAATTGGCTTTGAGCAGATCGGCCTGGGAGCAGCGGAACAAGAACCGGGTCTCCCAGGAGGAGAAGTACTATTTGTTCCAGCGGTTATTTTTAATAATGCAAGACCTCCTGGGACAGAGACTGATACGAGAAAATGTTATTTATTTTTCCCTCACAATCCAAAGTGTCACATTCTTCTAGGTCAAAGCTGTATCTTTCTTTCCTACCTGTTTTTAATGCAGATCATTTCTATTTTAGTAACCTCCAAGAATCCTACCTGTCAAGGAGAGAAAGACAAAAAAGGACTACAGAAAGACTTCCTTAGGTTACATGTTTTCAATTTACATTTTTATTTGGGTGTTAATGCAGTAAAGCTCAGTGACTAGGTAATGGTCCCATTCATTTTAGACTTTTAATTTAATTGTTGTATTATAGTTAGTCATGTTGAAGAGTCCTGGGCCTAGGAGGGCCTTCAGAAATCATTTAGTCTGTGGTATGCTGGTAAACTGGCTCTCAGAAAACAAAGGTCTGGATTTGTAGTATTTGCTGGTTTCTGTGGTGTAAATACTCTCACTGAGGTCAGTTATAAAGAATCAGTGTGATATCAGTGAATGTGAAGTTGGGAAGAGGTGTGCGCAATTGGCTCTTGTGCTCTGATAAGAGCCGGTTTCCGCACATCCCTGAACATTCTCAATGAATAGATATGCTGAGAAATGGAGAGAGGAAGCCATGTATTATTGGAGGATAGCTAAAGGGCTGCTGTGATTTAAGGAGTGGGCAGCTTCTAGGGAGAGGACTGCAGGAAAATAAATGATGTGAACACAGTCAAAATGAAATCTGCAAGACTAAGGAAGCATGAGTTCCTGGGCCTAAATCTGTTAGCTATCATCTTAGGCTAGTAGGCAAACGAATGGAACCAAACTGTTCAGAAACTGATGTCACTACATGTAATACATGTATGTGGATTTACCATATGATGAAGGTGGTGTCCCAATGAGTGGGGAAGGAGGTATACATACTAATTATACAGTACATGTATTTATAATACACATTTATGAGTATATTTTATATATGTATCTATATGTTTATTTATATTCCCTATGTATATAATTATACAATGTTAATTATAATAATATGACCCATGAACGCGTTTTCTCTGAGAATAGAAAACTTAATTTGGCTAATTCCAGGTAACCCAATCACTTCTCATATAAACTCAGTCTCTTAGGGCTTTCTTTCCTCTTCATTTCCGCCACACTGGGCCCATCTAGTTCGTCTAGTTGATCAGGTGTGGCCTTAGAGTGGGTGTGGGTCTCAGATGTGAATTCCTCCTGTCTGCCACACCAAGGTGTAGCTTGCACTGGGGTTGCAGGTGGCTGGCTTCTCTGTCCACAGCATCAGCTCCAGACGTCCCTGGTTAAGGAAGCTGTGTTCTGTCCTCTTAGCCATAGCACCTCCTCAAGGAGCTGAGTGCTCTCCTGCCTGACTTGGACCAGCCTCACTGTAGCTGGCCCTGGGCTTGGGCTGCCCAGGCCATAGCCCTGCTATAGGTTGTTCTTGCCCCAGAGGTGCTGGGCTTTGATTCTCCTTTACTTTCTGCACATCTCTCAGGGGCTAACAGAAAGCACCCAAATCTCTTCATCACTCTACTAGGCGCTGGTGGAAGGTGCTATTCTTAAACTGATGATGCTACCGTTTCCACTCTCATGTGGCTGTCCCCAGTGGTCCCGGGCACGAATGGCTGAAGCCTTGGAGAGTCTGCCCTTTACCAATTCATGTAGGGTTCCATCCTGATGCCCTTGTGTTTGGCTCAAACCTCTGCCCAGTCCAGAGTGGATTCTTATTTCCACTCTTGCCCTTATGAGATCTCATTCGTGCTTCTTTGCTGTCTGGTTAAGAGTTTAAAATATCTGGGCTCCACGTCTTCCTTCCAGGCTTTTACCTCTCGAAATGTGCAGCCCTTGAAAAGTTAAAAGGACTTTGTCTTCAAGACTACTGCTTCTACTTTGGACTTGAAAAGTGTATTTTTGTACTCAAAGCCAAGAATGAATGTTGCTTGTTTATTTGTCTGTTTTGCAACCCTCCTTTCCTTGGTGCAATAAGCCAATGTAAATTTTAGGTGCTTATAAAAGAAATTAAAATAAAGATCATGTAGATGAATATAAATGTCTGGTCTTGGGATGAATAAATAGTTCTATCCTAAATTTAAAAGTAATAGAATTTACAAGAAAAATGCCAGTAATTTTGATTACATAAAAATTAACTTTTTAATGTTAAACACACACACACAATACTAATGGAAAAAATAATAGTCTGGGAATCTCTTTACCCAAATATGAGAGATAAATGATTAATAACCTTTACATATACAAAGTTCATACAAATCAATTAAAAACATTGAGGCACAATAATAAAAAAAATGAGCAGAGCCAATATATAGAGAATATAGAAGAAGAGATACTAATAACTAATAAAATGAGATATCAAATATATGCCTGTTAAAAGAGTTAACATGTTAAAAATGAGCATACTCAATTAAAATCAGGACCTTTCTGGTAGCAAACTGAAATTTAGATCCTTTGATTTCATACTTCCATTAATAGGCACTTAGAAGTAAAACAATGAATGGATACAAAAGAAAAATCAAAATAGTCGGTTGTCATTGTCTTTATTTCCTTTAATCTTTCAAAATGATAGCATATTGCTTTTATAATTAGAAAGAAAAGTATTCTAGGATAAGGGCAGACAATTGTACTTTCCTTTGGGTAAGCTTTGAAAAGGCTTCTATAAAGTGCCAGTTTCTTTTAACATCCCAGCAATCAGACTATTTGTTTAGTCCCTTATCAGTAAGAGAAGCTATGGTGACTTACAAGCATAAAATAATATAAGACATAAACAATGGTATTTAAAATTGCATGGATGAGAGAGGATTTCCAAAAATGTTAAAAATGGATACCTTTTAGAAGACACATGTCTTTGACATTTTGAAAAAAGTTTAACATTTCTAATAAGCTATCAAGGGACACTAGCTATTTGTCAAATTGAACAGCATTTGTATTGTGCTTTACCCTTTACAATGCATGCACCATCATTGTCTCACATCTTTGTTCATTTTCCGGCACTTTAGGGCAGGAGTAATAATGATCATCTCCAATTTGCACTAGAAAACCAACTCAGGGCTCTTAGGTAGTAGAAACATGATTCAAATCTAGATTTTCTCGTGATAAATCGCAAGCTCACTCCACTGTACTGCACCATTTTCAAATAATCCGGTAGAATCCTGACAACAAAACAGAAATGTAAGAGAAATTTTTGTTACAAGAGTTTTTACATTTGGAGCTCTGTTTTCATTTTGAGAATGTGATGCCATCTGGAAGTGGTATCCCCTTTTAAAGCTGAGACAGTGATTCATGACTTCCTGATGCATATATATTGTTTACTAGTTTTATTCTTTCTTCTTCCTAAGGTTCTCTGTGTCAGACAGAAGACAGATGGCTGAAACATTGTGCCATCCAGGGCTGCTGCACTGTATAACTCTAGGGAGCACCATTCACATCATAGTGTATGTGAATGGCACCTTCTGGAATTGTGCTGTGCCCAGCCTGTGCAGTTGTACATAGCCCTGGTGACACTGGGATGAATCCTGCTTTTCACTGTGGTACTCAGTTCAGGTGGTCTTCTTCCTGAGGATGGTTAACAGGATAGGGGTCTAAATCCTTACATCCTAAATTTTGCCCCACCTTCTATGGCCATTGTACCCTCCCTGAGTCTTAGGTGATATATGCAACACAGAAGACACTATAAGAAAACAAATGTTTTGTTATTAGCTAAGCTACAGTTCCCTTATCCTAAATCAGTGGTTCTCAACTCTGGGCACATTGGAAATGTTTAGAGATATTTTTGGTTGTGACAACTGGGTATCTAGTGCTATTGGTCTCTAGGGAGGAGTCCAGGGATAGAAATCCCAAAGATTATAGGACAAGCCCTTCCATAACAAAGAACTGACTGACTCAAAATATTAACAGTGCAGACCCCTAAAAGTACTTTCTTCTTGATGAGTTGGGCTGGTCCATTTGTAAACCTTAAGCATTTTCTTGGCTCTTTTCAAGCTTCTAACAGAAGAAGGCTAGGAGGCTCCTTTTCCCTGAATTCACACCCTGCAGCTTCCTCTTGGGAATTTTCCATTTTCTCTGTGAGAGAGAGAAAGAAAAGTCCTTCCTGTGGAGAGTTTTCCTGAGCCATTTACCCAATGCCCCTCTTTTCCTATAAGTTTTGGTGTAGCAAGTGGTGTGAAATATTTCTTAGGGCGGGAGTAAGTTCATGGCTGGAATTCCCCAGAGTGCAACAGGGCATGGACCTTGAGTGCCCCCTGAGAGTTCTCACTGCCGCCATCCTGAACACCTATAAGTGGAGAAGAAGGAATTCATACCTCTGAGGGAATGAAGGACCTAGCTCAAAATAGGCCATTGCCAGAACTTTGAAATATTCCCATTTTATCTTAAAAACACATGTGAATTTTTATTCTACTCTGTAATAGCCATGTTAATTTTATAAGATTAGATACTTACTTGTTTTGTTTCTCCATGTCTTTGAATAAAATTGAAACTCCATGCACATCTTTACCCTGTTGCTTTGCTTATTTGGCCACATTGCTTTTCTCTATTGTCTCTCTTCAGGAGGCTTGGAAAATACCCACCCTCTTCCTGCATTAAGGAGAGAACAGATCATTACTTTTGGTTGGACCAGTGCTAGAAATGTTGAACTGTGTTGTGGTGTAAAGCTGTACATGAATGAAAATGAATGGTCCATCATGGCATCCAGGATCTTAGGCAGGGGATGTTGAATGCACTACTGCTGCGGTCAGCAAGCTTTTGAGATGGAAGAGCCACCAGGGGTCAGCAAACTGCGACTGGTGTACATGTGACTCTGAAGTAAAATTGAAAATGAAAATAAAACTATCATAGTTTCATTTATAAAATTTTTAACAGATGTTTTCACATAATGGTGATTATGTAAAAATATATTTATGGCTCTTGAATAATTTTTAAATTGTTGTGAGGGGCAGGATTGGCTCTTCCAGGGGTCGGCAAACTTTTGAGACAGAATGTACCCAAAGAGCTGCATATGGCTCGCAAGTTGCAACGCAGTTTGCCGACCCCTGCACTATGGATGCATCATGAGTGAATGACAAAGGGCTTCTGAATATCCTTCAAAAGGAGAGGGATGAAGGGAAGAAAACTGTAGTCCTTTTTTTTTTTTTTTTAGCTAAGCCATTCTGCCACCTGTTGGCAGCTCAGCGGCAGCTCAGCTTGGGCCAGGCATCAAACCGCTGTTGCTCAGAGCTCGCATTCTTGAGCGAGCTCTTAACCAGCTGAGCCACTCAGCCGGCTGTAAGACAGCAGTAGTCTTGGGACTTGAGTTACAGTGAGAATATCAGTGTTTTAGCCAGAAAGCCAGGACTGTATCTTGCTGAGTAAGGTACCCGATTAGTTTCTGCAGAGAATTCCAGGGGGAGATGTCTGGAAGCTTGGAGGGAGGCAGGTGCCCTGAGTCATCTATCATCCCCGAGTGATATGACAAAGTTGGTAGAATGGCTCAAGCAGCATTGAATATGGTGAAAATCTGCTGGGATCCAGGCCAGATGGCCTTGAACTGGCAGTAGGACAAGCAAAGTGGCCTGTGCTGGATACTACCAGGTAATGAAGCCCAAAGATTTTCAATAGGGGAGGGGAGCTCAGAAAAGCTGCCCATGACCAAACAGGAGACAGGAGGCAGTCAAAAGATTAATAATGGTGGGAAGTCACCACACTTAGGCTCAAGTGACAAATGGAGAAAGTCCTAAAGCCCAGGAGGTAGGGCTGTGTCGTGGGAGCTGGAACTAAGATGGGGAGTTGTTCAGTGGGACCTGGGAATACAGAGGGAAGGGTTGTCTGGTGGGAGCTGGAATCCTGGAGATGAGGCAGTGCTGCTAGGGACATTGCCCAAAGCAGAGAGAGGGGAAGAAGTATCCTGGCTTCTCCCTTCCTTCTTTCCTAATATCTTTCCCCACCCTGCCTGCAATGCCAGGTTCTCGTTGGCTGAACCCAGATGGAATTCAGTAGGAAGGGAACATGAGACATGCAGCTTGTAGGTGTCAGCCTCCTGTATCACAGAGCAGAGCAGGGAAAGGGTAGGGGAGGGACATGAACGGGAATGGAGAACTGGTGTAGATGTCAGTATAGAGGGAGGGTGCTGGGCTGAGTTCTTAGGCTCTATGGTTTTTCTGGTTAGTCTGTGCATAGATTCTTACAAGACCGTAAAGGGTTAGGTTCTGCACTCTGAGTGTCCTTGGACCTTGATTGCCTACAGGAAGTTGTGAGCATCTGCAGAACTTTAGACCTAGCTGAGGTGGTGAGCACAAACATGGTCTGGCCTGAATGTGTCTTAAGGAGGACCAATCCCAGCATCTCTGCTTTGCACACAAGACCCATGAACTAGTGTGTGCATCACATGGGAGCCAGGAGGTTCAGAGAGGCACTTCTGATGAGTTCTAGTCAACAGATACTCAGTAGGATGAGAATTGCATTGACTTCAGCGACTTCCCTGGGCCTGAAGAATGGAATGAAAACTAAAATTGGAAGCATTAGGTAGGAGTGGGGGATTCAGCTTGTAGATGCAAAATGACTCTTAAGACATTTCTGTCATTTGGGAATAATGCTTCTCAGATCTTCTCTTGGACATCCCAGTTGGGAAACAACATTTTGATGACATATGTTGGTGGGACCCACAGTTATCATTTAAGAAAATGCCTCTATTCAAATCCAGGTGACTAGATCTGTTTTCCCAAAATGTCTGCTTGGCTTGTGTAGAGGAGGTTGGATGGTATTTACAAAAAGCTTAAAAATCTGTGTGGGTCTGCAGGCTTTTTACTTCCTGTAAAAGTTAAAGAGGAAATAAACTCAGATTTACGTTAAATTTTAAATCAGTCTTCATTATAGCGATGGGTGATAGTTAAGTCATTTGCTCACAGGCTATCAATGTAAAATGGCTTTCCAACAGAACACCAAGCAATTACTTCTCTGTAGAGTAAACTTTCTCATAGTTCATACAAATGGACATGCTGTTGTGTTTAAACACCTGTCTTCTTTCTAAATACTCAGGATACGGCCTAGTCTTACATCCTTTAATCAATAACATGCCTTTGAGGCTAGTGGTTATTCAGAATGATGTTTCATTATACCAACTGTCTAGCCTGAAATAGACTAGATCATGAAGTCAATGAGATGTCACATCCGCATTCAATTCAGTTCTTTTTCACTAAAATTCAGTTTGGAACGAACAAAAAGAGTTTATCTGAAATTATAAATGACTATGAATACATTAAAGGGATAAAAGCAGCCAAGTCTATGGAAAAGAACAAAAGATAAATTAGTCAAGAATTATATTAAAATATCAATGAAGAGATTAAAAAATTATTATGCTTCTCATTTCCTTTCCTCCTTTTTAAGTTTTGTGATTCTTTAATGTCTTTTTAGCTTTAGATGCTCAGGTTTAAAAGAATTACTTTCTCTATAGTTTCTTCTGATTTCTTGATGGGTCTTTCTTCAGAGACCCAGTTCAGTCTTTCTCTAAACTTAACCTTCTGTTAAATTTGGCCTCTGAAATCTAATACTGGTCTAGGAAATATGAAGCTTATAAAAATTGTGTAAACTTCACATGTACAGACACTTTGTTTCTTTGAAGCCTTTCCTCTGAAAAGGATCCACATCAAGTTTGTAAGAGTGGACAGTGGCAGTTGCCCAGCTCCTAGAGCACAATCGAGTCCAGCTTATCATCACCTTCCTTCTGCGTTTCCAAATTCTTCCTTCTCTTTCTCTGGACCTGTCCAAGCCATCACTGTCTGCCCCACGCCTTAAACTTCAAACCTTATAATTGGAAACATAGGCTTCTCTTTCCCCTCTTCCCAGTCAGTCCAATAAGCCACCAAAGCCAAATTCCACCCATGCATTATTTTTCTAAATAACAACTGTGTTCAAATCACTCTTCTGAACAAAAAAAACGATTTGATATTCCATACTGTTTACAGAATAAAGATTAAGCTCCTCAACCTGGCTTTATAGAATCTCCATGTCTTCATTCTAGCCCACCTTTGGCCTTATGTCTAATTCACCCCTATATTTGTTTTGTGCTCCTGTGAAACCAAGTTTGTAGAGGTTTCCTGATTATATCCAGTGCTAAATCATGCCAATTTATACCATTATTTTAGTTTAAAAAATTATATAGTAACACATGACGATTTTAGAAAACAAAAATACAGATGAACAAAATGAAAAATATGAACAACTATAATTCAAACTCTCAGAGACAATTATTGCCAACATTTGGCTATATTTTCTTTTCAGTCTCTTTTCTATGCATATTTATACATACATAAATTTATAAAACGAAATTTTACTGTATATACTATGATGAAATTGTTTCAATAAGCATAATTTCATGTTTATACTTCCATATCTCGGCTATCAAATGTATGGATAATTCATGATCTGATCTCCTATTTTGATCAGTTAGCTTGTTTTCATTCCACCCCCCCCCCCACAATTTAAAACAATTTTCCTACAAACTTTCTTGTACAAAAATTTTGTAAAAATTCTAGTTAATTTCTTAAGGTCGTGTGCTTGGACTTGATTCTGGAGTCATCGGTGGCTTGATTAGATTGCTGTGTTAGAAAGATATATCAGTCACATGGTGCTGGGGTTTCAGGTGGGCGGTACTGAAAACACTGAGGCTGGTTAGGAGACAATTATAATTACTTATGAAAGAAATGAAGAGTGATGATGGTAGAAAAGGACAGACACTCAGATACTGGACCAGGGCAGGAGCCTAAGTGGCTTTAATGGGTGCAACACTGAGACAGGACTTCAAAACACAGGACAGAGTATTAAATGACCCAGGAGAGTGGAGAAACCAAAGCTGAGAGCCAGTCATGTTAAAAGAGGCATCTGTGGTACAAGGTGGAGTGGAGAGCTGAAGCCACATGAAATAGGGTTGGGCCTGGCAACGCCAAGGAATATTCTAGAATGTAAAATCAGTGGATTTTCTATGTAAAACAAGCAAACAACATCAACAGGGATATCCATAAATAGATCACAAAGTAGAAATTTCCTCCAACCTGAAAATCTGTAACATACCAGCAAAAGAGATGTCCGTGAGAAAAAAAGTGCCGAACTGATTTCACAGTTTTGATCTGGGTGTGAAAATCTCATTTAGAATGGAATCTTCAACCTTCATGGGCAACTCTAATAGACACTCAACACTTCCCCTATTTTACTGGCTTCTTTTTATTGCGGGCAGGAAAGACTACTGTGCAGTTGTCCATATCCTCTACTGGGATAAAGAAGCAAAAATATGTCATTTATAGATGCTGAAAACCACCCCTCAAGTGTTAACATTTGCCAGTTTTCCTCTACTTTTCCATAAGTGTCATTCACCTCCTTTGGTTTGGGCTGTGTTCTAGTTATGTGATGTCATGTAAACAAAACGTTTCAAAACTTAATGACTTAACAACAATATTTTGCTTATGAATCTGTAACTTACCCAGGGCTTGCTGGGGCAGTTTGTCTCCAATCCATTCCATGTCAGCTTTGGTGGCTTTAAGCCAGAAGCATGGAATTATCTGAAAGCTCCCCACTCAAATATCTGATGCGTGATGCTGGGGAGACTCAAACAGATGAAGTCTGGAGTGATGAGAGCTCAATGGCCATCTCTCACAATTTCTGTTTGATCTCTCTAGTAAAGTGGCTTCAGGGTAGCCACTGGTTACTTAATCTCTCTCTTAGTTAAGTCTTATAGAAAATAGTGTTGTTTACATGAACTAGGCTTATTGTGACCGAGAGAGACAAGAAACATCAAGTGCCTAACGTCGTGTTAGATGCATATTAGGTGCTAAAATGGTTGGCCTGCCTTCTTCCCTTCTCTCTCAGGGGCCATTTGAGCCATCCTATTTTATTTACTGTGCATGCTATACAGTTCTTGCCAAGGAGATGGCAGGATTTTCTTTCAAATAAAATTTGAATAAAATGTGAATTCTGCACAGTCCTCAAAAAAAAAGGTTTTTTTCCCCCCTGTGTTGCTGTATTGAGCTTCCAAAGGGCTTCTTGCCAGAATGAAATGCTTGACTTTTTGATAACAGCCTCTGGTTTAATAATTAGACATTCCAGGAATAACTGCTTTGGCAGAAGCCAGCTACATTTTAGTTTGACAATGAAGGACTCTTCTATTTTCTTTTTTCTTCCTACGCCATTGTCATAACAGAAGAAGCTATTTGGAACCCTGGAGTTTTGTAACACATTTTATGGTTTAAGGCTATATGATGTGTGCTAAGATTTTCCCCAAAGGTCACAACCAGAAATACTTTATGGTTGAGAGATCATGGGAAAGCCCAGCTCCTATATATCCCAGCCAGTATCTACTTGAGAAGTTTTCAAATTGAAGCGATAGTATAGCTCTTTTAAAGGTCTCATTCCATCTTTGCAATAGGGAGTGGGCACTGTGGAGTTGAAACAAGACTGGGAGGCTTTGGGGCAGAGAGACCAAGGTATGGACTCCAGCCCAGCCATTAAATTGTGCCTGGCAAGTTATTGAAAACCTGTCATCCTCAATGTCCTTATATGGAAAATGGTGGTGATAAACCCACATTGCGGAATGGTTTGCAGGACAAGGGAAACGTATGTAAAGCTCACAGAGTGTGGCACATAGTAAGAACTCAACATATTTCAATAACTATTAGGTCTCTTCCCCACTTCCTCTGGTGTTTTATAATTAGGCAATCATGGCAGGTCTCTCAGGTCCTCCTGGTGTTTACCCATCTGTAAAGCTAAGGGGCTTGGCTAGCTTATTACACTCTGTTGGTTCATGTCTGAAAACTCTTTGATTCTGTGATTCTTTATGTTTTTATTCTTCACTCACAAGTTGTTCTGACAGTGGACTGAATTGGCTCCAAGGGGGACGGTGGAATGGCCACAAGTGTCTGGGTGGCCTGTGTGGCCTCTGTGGTGGAATGACTTGAGCTGGGTTTGAGGACAGTAGAAGAGTGGAGGTTAGGTGGGTATCTCAAGAGAGCCTTGGGATGGGTGATAGTCTGAAACTTTCTAGGGACAAGAAGAATCCAGGGAAGTTTCACACAAACCCTGCTTGGAGTTCTGAAAGATCACCCAATTCTAGGGCCAAGCAAGGCACTTCTATATTGTCCAGATTAGTGTATTTCATCCTTTTGGTAAAAAGTGACAGAAACCCAATAAAAACCTGCTGAAATCCAGTTAAACCAGCTAAAGGAATTTTATTGTCTCGCGAAAGCAGGAAATCTGAGATGGATCCGCACATGGTTGGACGAGGGGCTCAGACAATGCTGCCAGACCTTTTTTCTCTACATCTTTCAGCTCTTTTTGTCCGTCTTTTTGAGTGTTGGCCTTTTAGTTTTCTACCTGCTTCAGATAGACTTTCTCTACCCGACAGCAAAGTTAGACCCTGGCAGACCTAGTCTTAAAGCCTTTGGCTTACAATCCAATAGGAATAGACTCTCTTTCTCTATGTCCATATGTCAAATTCTGTGCAAGCGTTCTGCATTTGCTATGGCTCATTCCTTGGGTGAGCACCTGGTGGCGTGTAAATGGTGTACAACAGTGCTCAAAATATGAAGGACTGGATGATGTGACCACCAGTATGACCAGGGGCCAGGTGGGGGCTTGTGATTTATAGTCTAGTGATATCTACACGGAATGGAGTAATTGCTGTTTACCGATGGAAAAAGGTGTGCCAGGCAAAACCAAACAGACACAATCCAGAGAGATACCCATGACAAGAGGCTCAGTGAGCAGAGGCAAATCCTGGTGTTGGTCTCAACCTCCTGTCCACCCGGAGACTCACTGACCATGCAGAGACCACCACGAAACACAGCAGTGTACCCCAATCCTGGCCTGCAAGAACTTGATTTTTTTTTCCTATCAGCAGTTTCCTCTTTTCAATTTCTTGTTCACAGATCTTACACACCATTACCCTTGACTGATACTTTTCCAGTGTCAATTTCCTCACCCCCATGGTGCTTCCATTCCACCTGCCTGAAACCCCCCCAGATCTGGGTCAACCAAACCATCCCGTTTCTTCACACTTATACTTGGACTGCTAAGCATCCCAGGAGATAATGTCAGGTCTTCATAGGTAAGAGCCACTATGAACTCATGGCCTACAACCTCAGGCAAGCCCAATTCCTAGGCAGCTCTTTGAGCCATCCTCCATAGTGGCCATTTCAAACATTTTCCACTTGCTGGTTATTTGCTGTTTATCCTGCGGATTGATTCTCCACCTATGTCTTTTCTGTGCCCTGATTGTCTGACTTCTGCAGACAACATCATCTGGCTCCTTACGCTTTGGTTTCCTGATAGGTTTGGTCAAGGGAGGCACCAAAAGAAGACTCAGAAGGCAAAGGTCAGAGAAGTCAAGTTCTCTGTTTCCCTGCTGCCTCCCTGCCCCCCCAGGGGTCTTGCAAGGGCTGAGTCCTTTGACTAAGGTCTCTGTTGGGCAAGTCCCCTTTCATGGCTTCAGCTCCCAAGGGCTCCCTTCCCAACTCTTGTCCACTGTTGCTTGTTGTGGGGTGCTTCCCCTCCCCTCTTTGTACCCTTAACCCACTCACACCTATTTGATTTGCCCTTTCATTAATTCTCTTAATGAGTTCAACTCTTTTGAGTGCACTATCTGTTTCCTCCTGGAAAATAACTGAGCACATCCACTCTCCCACACATGTGGCCTCTCCAATGACTCCATCACCAGGAGTAAAGCGACTCCTTCATTCTTATATCACAGAGAGAACAGAAGCTAATAGAAGGGAGCCTCCTCAACTTCCTTCCAGTAAGCCTATAACCTTCCTGCATGTGCATCCATTCTCCTTCCACAACTTATCCTGCTATAGTAACAGATTGCTCATCAACATTATAATGAAATGATGTTGAACAAAACAACATTATTCGAAGATCTGCTCTACTGGGCAGTAACATACTAATCAGCTTTTATACTTAGAAAAACATTGGGCCAATGCTCCAATGTGCATTTATTACACTTAAATAAGGCATGTGTGGATCCTTTGACACATTTCAAAAACACTTGGGGTATTAAAATGAAATTAATATGACAATAAATGACAAGATGTTATCATAATGGTGTCTATAGTTGTACTGAGTACTTAGTATGTCCCAAGGACTTTACATTAAATATCTGTCATCCTAATACAAACATTGTAATCTGTATTTTCCTCTTGTGTCAGTGGGGACACTGGGGCTTAGACTGGTTAAACAACCTTCCCAGGTCACACAGCTCCTATGCTGCAGGGCTTGGCTCCACCCACCTCTGTCTGATGTTCAAGCATGTCAACAAACCACTTCTGCTTCTCCAGATATAAGTGATCTCTTAGTCTCCCTTCTCATTAGCCAACTGTTTCCTTAA
>NW_017731366.1:4848928-4849862 GCF_001890085.2 Hipposideros armiger | reverse complement strand
GCCAAAGATAAAGAGAAAGCGTTGAAAACATTCAGCAAAACCTAACACGTTTCATACAAGACTTGACTGATCACTGATGTCTCATCATAAAACATGGAGGTCAGAACACAATGAAAAAATATCTTGAAAATGATGGAAGAAAAACAACTCAGAGAAAATGTCCTTTAAAAATGAAGGTGAAATAACTCTATTTTCAGATAAAAGAGAATTTGTTGCTAGTAGACCTGTAAGAATATTCAGGGAAGTTGGTCAGGCTATAGCACATGATAATTGGTGGAAACATGAATTCTCAGAAGGTATCAAGAGCATCAACAGTGATGAATATGTGAGTGAATACAAAAGCAACTCTCTGATTATATCTACCCTCCCCAGCAAAGCTGATCCTTTTGCATCTTCCCAGTCTCAGCAAATGGCTCAGACCAAAATCCTCTGGGCCATTCTTAATACCTCTCATTCTTTTATACTTCTTCCCTGGTACCAACCTACCAGGAAGTTCTGTCCTTTTCATCTTCCAAATATGTACAAAGAGTTTGAACACTTTTTTATTTTTTACCTCCACTGTTCACCCCCCTGGACTAAGCCACCATCATCACCCCTTGATTATTGCTGCAGCCTCCAGACTACCCTCTCCTCTGCTTCCCTTGACTCCTAAGGATTGTTCTAGCACAGTAGCTGGAGTGATTTTAAAAATATATATAAACCTTATTATATCACTGTTCTGTCATCACCTTCTAAAAGCTCTTCATCTCAGAGTTGTTGGTGGATAAATCATTAATGGCATTTATAAATGATACATCACTGATTTTTTTATATATTGGGTTGTCAGAAAAATCATGATGTATTTTTTCTATGTTTTTCATTGCAAAAATGCATCATGACTTTTCTGACAACCCAATATATCTGAGTAGGCATTTAAAGAACTGAATAATTTTTA
>NW_017731366.1:4845516-4847163 GCF_001890085.2 Hipposideros armiger | reverse complement strand
CACCATGGCAATTTCAAGGCACTCAGACTCATTACATGGCAGCTAGCTTCTCCCAGGATGAACGTCCTGAGTGGTGGGTAGAAGCTGCATGGCCTTTTTGACATAGCTTCACTTCCACCATATTTTACTGATCAAAACCGTCAGAAAGACCACCCAGCTTTAGAGGAAGGGAAATAGACCTCACCTGTCAATGAAAGGCATGTCAAAGAACTTGAGAGTCATGTTTTAAAAGTGCCACAAGTAGATAAATATCCCCATGTTTTTATAGATGAGGAAATGAAAGCATAGTGGGCGTAAGTAATTTCCCTAAGATCACAGAGCAGGTAAGTGACGGAGTTACGATTCAAACCCGGTAGTCTGACTCCAGAGCAAAGTTTTCAAACACAATACACTGCCTCCTGAGAAAGGCAGGCCAAGGCAAGTGTGAGGGGCCCTGGCTGAAGGAGCATAGACCACTCATCCCAGTTCCGTTGCAGAGCCCTCTGTTGACACATGCCCTACAATATCAAACTGGGAGACTGTTTCCAGAGTCTACACTTTGGGGGCACTGTTGCTATAGATACTATGTTGCCAGAGCTCTTCGATGACTCAAGGGAGGGAGGGCAGAGAGAGGCGTTGGAGAGGCTGCAGCCCCTGGTGCTACAAGTTCCTGAGCCCCCACAGCCTCCAGTGAGGCCGACCTGGTACTTGGTAGCAGCTGCCTCCTTGCCCTTTGATACATGTTTCAGGTTGCACATTGGTTGGCAGTCATGGTTATAATCCTAGACTACCCCTGATACTACTATTCAACAGCTTTTACCCCTCATTCTTGGCTTTGATTAATTAGCAGCCATAGGCATCCTCAAAGACATTATATGCTTTCCGGAAGACCTACCTCTTTAAGAAGAACCCCTTTGCTCCTTTCTCTCTTGCCAGTTCCAGAGTCTATGAGACCTCACTGTACCTCAATGATTTTTAATGTATGGTCTCGAATGAACAGAGAGACATTCACAGACTTCCTGAACTCTTTATATGCAGCCGGCACTGAGGCAGTTGATGCAGAAGGAACTGAGGCTGATTAGGGGGATGCCTGAGGCTTCGGGGGTCACCAAACAACTTTGTGATAAACACTTAGGTGGGCACAAACATCACTGTCCCCTGAGCGAGGATAGAGGTCAGATCAGCAGGCATGTGTGGGTCAATCCCATGTATCTTAACCACAAGGGCCATTAACTGAACTTTCTATTTTCAGAGCTAGTTTGCATGGGCAGTGGGCATACCTGCCTCGTCCATCCCGCACACACCCAGGCTCTTCACACTTCCTTTCACTCGACTACTCTTTTTTCACTCCAACTTCAACCTCAGTCTCCTCAATTAGAAGATGAGTGAGGGTCAAGTGCTGAATCAGTTATGATGCACTTACCATTCTTCCATTCAGAATGAAAGAATGTTTGACATATTATGTGGTTCACTGACATTAAAAAAGCCTCCCTCTCCCAAACGTTTATAAAATAAATTAAAAATATTATTTTAAGGCTTACACAAAACGAATAATCTTCCCCTTGCATTGATATTGTTAAACTCATTTGAGGAAATCCACATTAAAACTTTTTAAGCTCTAAGGGAATCTAATTAAGAATGGCTAATGAGCCTTCAGATGTCTTTTTT
>NW_017731366.1:4841548-4843571 GCF_001890085.2 Hipposideros armiger | reverse complement strand
AATAAAACAGATAGTTCCAAATCTAAGTCACTATTTAAAAATCAACATTTAAAAGGTAGAATGAGCTAAAGTTTCTGGAAATGTGCTGTGAAATACATATACTATTTATGGGCAGAGTGATTTGTCTGAGCTCTTGTAAGCTGTTATGTCTATATTTAGTGTACATGGAGGAAGAACCCAAGCATGGTATCGGTCAAAGAAAACTTGAATGAGCTGTCAGTGTTGGGAATGTACCTCATGTGTATATATCTTAAAGCTATCATTAAAGAGCTTCTGGAAAAAGAGTTAAGTGGCAAAAGGAAACCTTGATAATGGTTTCCTTCTGTACACATTTTTTTACTTACTCTAGGCCAGAAACTTTCCTCAAAGGAGTCTAACACAGGACCATAAAATTCCTGCTCTATTATCTGATATTGGAATAACATTTATCAGGTCAGAGGGGTCATATTAAGGTAATCAGGTTTAGCCAGCAAATTTTGGGGAAAAAAACAGACCACTACTCTTTTCTGCTTTACCCAAGCAATGACAACTTGTCCTGTAATCAAAATTAATTGTTTCCCTGGTAATCTGTGAGATAATGTTATTAATCATTGCTTCGCAAGAGCCTTGTGTGTATCCTTTATTCAATGAATGTTCATAAGAACAGTGAAAGTCATGTCTTACATTATCAAAAATTAAAAATGTCTTCTCCCCCTTTATTTTTACAACACGATTATTTCCAGGAGACTAGTGTGTGCAGTTGGAACTTAGTCCATTTATAAATTAGATTTACCGCAGAGCTCTAGATGTGTGCATATCTCAGAAAAAGGCATTTTTCCCCCTCATTGTCAGATCCTTTGTTTTTTACACTCCCAATGATGGAACTACCTACAATTAGTTTAGTCCTTGAGGTTGCTCGGAACATGGCAACGATGGATGATGCAACCCCTTCAAATTATAATGTAGGCAATAGAACATGCAGTTCCCCAAGCCACCTGTTTTTCTTTCATTTATAGATGTTGCCTGTGAAGAAGTTACAGAAAGATTTTCTGTACTTCCAATTATCCATTCTTCTAATAGCATGGCCCAACAGTGATGTCTCCATTAGAGACCTGTATGTAGAAGACAAACATGATTAATATAAAATATGAATAAATATATCTATCTATGAAACCTTAATTGTAGGACAGAATATAAAATGGATTGAAGAGTCCTTGAAGACCTTACACATTTGCTATGGGCAAGAATTCTATGGGTCTTTGGTTAATGGTGATCAACAGGGAATTGCTAGAGTTCTCTAACTCCAATTTCCATTCTGAGAAGATGGAATGAAAATACTTTACATCAGGGTTAATTCTAGTCCATGAGGGATTTGAAGATCATCTTAGGCCCAGATTCAATGATAACCTTTATTTGAAACAAAAGGTATTATTAACTGATTGGAGGAAAGCATTAGAAATAGAGAGGGGTCTAGCCATCCTGGGATATTTCACAAATAAAATTACAGGAAGCCGAGCAGAGATGCACGTTGGTCTTGTGGTAAGTGGTTCTGACCCTGTTTCTGGGGCTGTGTCTACATAAGATTATATATGAAACAATCTAATATAATTTGCTTTGTACCGATTTAGGTATTGGCCATTTTGCAGAGTTTTCTGATTATCCTGTGAGGCTGATGTATTTTATATGATGGCTCATTTCTTTGTATAGTGAGGGAGGGTGGTGCAGGGGCCAGAGTCCTGGAGTTGGAGGCAAAGGTTTGGCTTTTAGTTCCTGTGTAACTGGATATGATTTTTAAAAAATGTATTTGTTGTTTTTAAACAACCATTTTTAAGATTACAGAAGTAGCATCTGAACTTGGTAGAAAACTTTAAAAACAAGCATATGAAGAAGAAAAGGCAACCACTGCTAATATTTTGCTATGCTCTTCCCCAGCCTTTTGAACTAGAGTCGTACTATATATTGTTTTCTACCTTTTTTTTCACTAAATATTATTCCAATCTAGTTTATTATTTCTTTCTAAGGACTACATCTTATGACTATATTA
>NW_017731366.1:4839519-4840588 GCF_001890085.2 Hipposideros armiger | reverse complement strand
TATATGCGCCTCCTCTTTATCCATTCTTCCATTGACGGACACCCAGGCTGCCTCCACTTGGCCGTTGTAAGCAATACTGCAATGAACATATGGATACACAGGTCCCCTTGAAGTAGCATTTTGGGATTCTTTGAATAAATACCCAGCAGTGGGATTACTGGGTCCTTATTTGTCTCTTATTATAGCCTTTATTTTAAAGTCTTTTGTCTAGTATAAGTATTGCTATCCCAGCCTTTTCTTTTTGCTCCCATTTTCATGAAATATCATATCCCATCCCTTTACTGTCCATCTGTGTGTGTCTTTCCATCTGAAATGAGTCTCTTATAGGCAGCATATATAAGGGCCTGTTTGAAATTCATCCAGCCACCCTATCTTTTGATTGGAGTATTTAGTCCATTTATAGTAAAATTAATTGTTGCTAGATCTGTAGTTATTGATATTTTATTATTCATATTTTTTGTTTTTTTCATCTTAAAGAATTCCCTCTAAGATTCCCTATAATACAAGTTTGGTGGTGATTAACTCCTTTAGCTTTTTCATGTCTGGAAAGCTCTTTATCTGTCCTTTAATTCTAAATAATAGCTTTGCTGGGTAGAGCAATCTTGATTGTGGGTTCTTTCTTTTCATCACTTTGAATATTTTGTGCCAATCCCTTCTGACCTGCAAATTTTCTGTTGCGAAATCACCTGATAGTCTTATGAGAGCTCTCTTGTAGGTAACTAACTGCTTTTCTCTTGTTGCTTTTAAGATTCTCTCTTTGCCTTTAACCTTTGGCATTTGAGAGCGCCGAATCCTAACCACTAGACCACCAGGGAAGAACTAACCTTTGGCATTTGAATTATGATGTGTCTTGGTGTTGACCTCTTTGGGTTCTTCTTGTTTGGGACTCTCTGTACTTGTGTGCCTGTTTCTTTCACCAGGTTAGGGAAGTTTTCTGTCATTAATTTCTTCAAATACGTTTTCAATTCCTTGTTCTCTCTCTTCTCTTTCTGGTACCCCTGTGATGTGAATGTTGGTATGCTTAATGTTGTCCCAGAGGTCTCTTAAAGTATCTTCATTTTTTTGGATT
>NW_017731366.1:4834890-4836679 GCF_001890085.2 Hipposideros armiger | reverse complement strand
ATGACCATGGCTGTTCCCCAATAAATAAATAAAAATTTAAAAAATTAAATGAGATAACGTACAAGTGGTTTGAAAAGAGCAGTGTACTTTGCTTTCAAACTGAAATACGTGTTGAGATGTGATCCCATATTGTGCATAGTGTATTTAAGGTTTATGAAAATAATTAAGGATGAGGTGACTCTTAAACTATCTGGCAAAAATGGGCACTTCATCCAGCATCCAACAGCTGAAGACCCTGCTGTGCTCCTTTAATATTTATGAGAGATCACTGTGTGTTCTTACAGAGGCTCTTTAGGGATTCATATGATCACCATCCTCTTTGGGAAAAGTGACTTGGGGATGGAATACAAACAGCTTTAAAATACTATCAGTGTTAACATTCCAAACCATAGCTGACTGAACATATTAAATTGAAATGACTGGGTACATTTAGTAGGATAAATCCACACATGAACGAACCTTTTGCTATAGTATTTCAATAGTAATTCCTACCATCTTAACAAATGTTTCTTTTTAACTAGAGAGTAGTTACACTGAGCCTCATTTCTACTGTTTCCTCTCTGCTATCAAAACTCCCTGACTTTCTAGAAACCATGTACTTCTTCTTGCTTCCAGAGGATCAGATGTGGGTCTATGTGAGGTCAGAAAGTTCTCCAAGGTGAGTTTTGGTGCACTCAGTTCCTGCCAGCAGGGCAGCAGTTGATCCATGAGCTCAGCAACGTGGCTTGTAGTGATGCAGAAAGAGCTGACGTTAAGAATCAAGCCTGAGGTCCGTGCATGAGCATTCAGTAACCATTGAGTGAGCAGCCTCTTTGTATAAGGCCCTGCAGCTGACACAAGTTAGATACAGCCTAGGGAAGATAAGACATGCACTTAAATAAGAGATGCTACTAAAAAGGCCATAACAAAGCTGGAAGGAAGGAGTGAGTGCTCCCAACTGGAGTGCTTAAATTTGGAACAAGTGCAGAAAGGACTTGATCAAGAGATGGATGCTGAGGAAGGCAGTCTATGGGGAGGGAAGTATGTGAGCAAAGGCACAGATGTATGAAAGTATGAAACGGAAATGGAGAGCTGCTTCTGTTCGTGAGGCTCCTGTAAGCATCCTGGGGAGGTGCGCTCGCAGGCTGGATCTGGGAGTGTGGTCAGGCCAATGCGGGGAGAGAAGGCTATTTGAGAGACCAGAGAGTCAGGCAGAGACCAGGCCTGGAGGAGAGGCAGTGCGTGTGGGCTGCTCTCAAGAAGAGGTAATGGAGGTGAGAAGAGAGGATGATAGTTGAAGTCTGAAGCAGGATTAGAGGAGAATTTTGTAGGAAAAAGCTGATCTGTAGATGTTTTGGGGCAGAGGGGAGGAGTCCAGTCGAGAGAGAAAGTGTGTAACATAAATAGTGAGGCAAAATTCCAATAAAGGAAGAAGACAGAGTTAAGGGCACTGAATGCAAGTGTTAGCTTTGGCAAAGAGAAGTGTTGGTGGGGCCTGGTGATAAAGAGCACACCTCTGGAGTCCTGTGAAGTGCAAGCTACGTACCAGCAGCACCACCTACCAGCTGGGCAGGCCCGTCACCTGCCAGAGGCAGTTAGGGCCGCAGATCCTGGAGCCAGGCTGCTGGGTTCAAGCCTTGGCTCTGCCACTAACCAGTGTGTGACTTAGTTTCTTCTGCTATTAAAGGTGGCAATGAGAGTAGCAATGCTATAGAGTTATGAAAATTAAATGACTGAAATAAGTAAATACCTGGACTAGGGCGTGGCTCATGGTGTATTATTATATAAAGGCCCTAAGCATAGTTCTGAC
>NW_017731366.1:4831112-4833655 GCF_001890085.2 Hipposideros armiger | reverse complement strand
AGCCCAGCTCCAGGTCAAGCTGCTGCTCAGCATCTTAGCTGTAAGGGCAGCGTCACCGGCCCTCATATGTGGGGTCCAAACCAGGGCCCTCTGGTGTCTCAAGCCAGCCCTTAACCAACGCGCCACTCGGCCGGCCCAAAGCTAAGTTTTACAATTAGTGAATTAATTTAAAGGAAAACATTCACTAGTAGATGTGAAACTCAGATCTGACAAAAATCCTGAAGCAGGTATGCAAAGCACTATTTATTTCCTCTCCTTTACATGTATCAAGCACCTATAAAGCCTCATGCCATCTGCCCGGGGCTTTTTATGGTCCTTCCATTTAATCCCTGTAACAGCCCCATGGACTTGTTACTGTCCACATCCATCAGTGATCAAGAGGATGCCTCTGCTTATTCACTTTCTGTCTAGTGCTGATTATTTTTTTCTTATTCACCCATTAAGGGGATAAAATGTTCCCTGGGCTGCCTCTCTGTGAAGAGACTCAGTCTTCCAGGTTGCCATTTTGAGCCATGGCTTTCTACTCTGTGTCCAAGGTCAGCCTTTCTAATTCTGCCCCTAAACATGGAATATTCTGCGTCTCCAGGAGTCTGGTAACATCATGCTGTGATTTTCAAATTTAGCTTTGGTTATAGAGCTTAGTTTCATTTTATACACTTCAGATGTATTTAATGCATTTTAGTTGATTAATGTTTTGAATTTGCTCTTCAGCTTTTTGTATACTTTTTGTGTACTGAGAGACAGTGTACGTCTTGCCTTCTCTGTAAGCCTCTGGGACCTCACAGATTTGGGGCAGATTCATATAAGCTCTGATGTCAGGCCAACCTAGATCTGAATCTTTCCACCATGCCCTATCCACTGGTCACTATTTATGTGACCTTGGACTTCAGTCTCTTTACTTGTAAAACGGGATTAGCAATATTACACATTCATGAGGTGGGAGGGTTAAATGAGATATGCATAGAAGTGGTTAGCACAGTGCTGAGAGCGTAGACAGGCCCCTTCAGCAAATGCTATTATTACCCTCCCTTTAAAGTGCCATCAGCCTTCATCTGTTATTTTACCTCCACAGTCTTCCTTTCACTGGATTCCTCCCATGAGCACTCTCAGACTGGGAGAATTCTCTAACCCTAAGAGAACGGTCTTGACATGCTGTTGCCCGCCTTGCTTTACTTAGAACCCTGTTCTTCTAAGATTTTCATTTATGCCCTCATTTAAAATCCTTTCTGATTAACAAGGATCAAATGTGTGTCTGACATGTCCTCTCTCCATGGAGAGAGGATCCACCTATTGTCTCTAGAATAGAGAGGCCTGGGTTTAAATTCTGGCCCTGTTGCTGGTTACTGTGTGAGTTTCAGCAAATCATGTCCCATCTATGATCCTCAGTTTATTCATCTATATTTTGGAATTAAAAACATCTGCAGTATCTATCTTCTGGGATTTTAAAGATTAGATCCAACAATATATAAGAAAATTCTCGATATGTTATAAGCATTATGTATATGTTGCTATAATATTATTTTTATTACCTTCTGTCTTGAGATATTGGCTCAAATGTAGTCTAGAGGATGGTTACCTCTAATCTGGTTTTCTAGTAAACACAGGAGTAGATACAGCCATTCTCCTTTCCCAGATCCTGGACAGGGTTTCTTGGGTGTATTGTAAAGACCATGACATCTGCCTTTCTTTTTCATAATGTCAACAACTGTTTATTGAACATATATATTGGGTTGTCGGAAAAGTCACGATGCATTTTTGCAACGAAAAACATAGAAAAAATACATCATGACTTTTCCGACAACCCAATAGCGTAATATGTTATACATACCTGGCACTCTCTTTCGATTTTTTATTTTAATCTTTTCCAACAATCCATGGGTAGTTATTTTTATTATTTCCACTTTATGGGAGGAAACTGAACCTTAAAAAAAGATCCTTCCCAAGGTCAGACTCAAGTAAATGATAGAAACAGTACATGAACCTGGATAGTTGGGCACAGATGTCACCTGTTCGCCCCACAGAATACTGCCTTACTTAGTTTGGGTTGATTGTAGATTCTGATGAGATGTCACTTTAATAATTTCACCTTTCACTTTCCATCGCAGTTTAAGGTTCCTTAACATGGGCTGTGGGAGTCACAGCTTTCTTTCCCCATTTGAGGATGTGGCATTTTGCCCTGCTGGTGTCTAGCAAAGGACTGAGGAATGCTGGGGAACAGTCAGTCGGGGGTGGGGGCTGGGGGTGCGGGGAGGCGGGGAGGTCACCAGATGGGGAGCAAAGGGCTATTTGATAGAGTGGACTGTGAATTTCAATATTTCTTTAGGCTTCTCTCCCACGGAAGTTGTTTCCATCAAGAGTTATGTAAGAACAGAGGCCCTGGAGAGCCCCTGAAGGCATCCTCTATTGGATGAATTTAACTCAATTTCAGGTCTTAGGTGTTAAGAGTCTTTGGCCCCCTCGCCCTCGGGTGAGCTCTGAAAGGATGAATGCAAAGGTCCCACAGCAATAGCTGCCCCAGCCTTTTCGATTTTAGCATGTGGTTG
>NW_017731366.1:4824494-4828662 GCF_001890085.2 Hipposideros armiger | reverse complement strand
CAGGGGAGACAAGGAAGAGAAGTGTTAGGAAAAATACACACAAAATGCACCATTTCTACTGGAGTTTTACAGGGATGTGCAGAAGTTTGTGGGAATGTGAACCAGCAAGGAGGCAGGTAGGAGAGGGATAGAGGAAAAAATGTGTGGTCTGTAGCTCAAGATCAAAGCTGACCTCTTCTTCAGCTAAACTACCAAGTTCCCAGTAATGAGAAAAAAGTTTGTGACATGGGCAAGATAATATTCCTAAATGCAGAAAATATTCATAATTAGGCCTTGTTCATCTGACTGAAAACTTTCACTCAAGCAATTTTTTCCCTGAAACTTTCTAATTTAAGTGTCAAGGCTTTATTTTAACTTTTTAAACTTGAAGAAACAACTTGACAACTCTAGTTTATCTTAATAAATATCAAATACTGTGCTATGTTAAAATGTCCTCAGGGATTATTAAGACATATAGAACTATTTGCCTTGAAAATTAGAGTCCTTGTTTTGTTATTTTATTTTAAAAGTTTGGCTTCTGTATTTTTCCTCCTCCATTACTTTTTCTGTATCCTCACCTTGCTGTAAATTTTCCTTGCTGCTGTCAGTAGGCCTGCCTCTAATAGTCCTTTTCATCTAAGTTGCTATCTTTATCTGCTGAGGAATGGGAAATAAGAAAATCCTCCTCGCTTGAATTATGAGTAAATTGTTTATGAATTGAGGTACTCTCCCAGGAGATTTGAAACATGGGCCTTGTGATATCTTATTTGTTCATTTGTTTATTCTTGGTTGTGTTCCATCGAGCAAGGTTGCTAAAAAGGTGACCTCTAAAAAATTCCATTGTTACCTTATTTGAACTAACATTTGAATCTGTTTGGGAAAATGCCGAATGCTGAAATTGCTTCAAGTTGAGGTTTACCTTGGAATAATCCTTAGAGATGTTAGAAAAGCAAACCATGTAGAACGCAATTTCTCAAAATGTTGATTGGGACAGTTGTACTCTAGATTTTATAATCTTCCCAGCTGAAAAGAACATTCTGTCACAAAGTAAGCAAAGTGAATTTGTCTTCCAGGACAGAAACACTTTTTCAACAGTATTGTCTTGGAACTTGGGTCAATGAGTAAACATTTACAATTAGTATACACTTACAAACAGCATATATTTCAAAAGGCAGTGTGGTATATTTGGGGATTTAAAATATATAAACTGACTTTAGTTTATTTAACTATGTGGAAGTAGTATTGTTTTCCTCATTTTTTCTGAGGAAGAAGTTAAAAACTTGGAGAGTACTCAGATCACCCAGTAGTATATTGTTGGGCAAGAACTTTAAACTTCTGTCCATCTGACCTCTAAGCCCATGTTCCTGGAAACTTGTACTTTACCCCAGTTTTTGCAGTAACTGACTCTTAAAAAAAAAATTAGTTTCAGGTGTACAAAACAGTATAATAGACATTTACACCCCTCACAAAGTGGTAACTCACTTCCCCCAATCTACTACCCCTCTGACTTCATATACAGCTGTTACAATTCCATTGACTCTATTCCCTATGCGGGACTCCAACTCCACATCCTGTGACTATATATATATATATATATATATATATATATATATATATATATATATATATATATATATAATTATAGTAGACATTCTTTATTATTCAGCTTAAGCTTCAGGTGTACTCTGCAGTCTTCAAGCATCTACACCATCCATGAAGTAGCCTCCCTAACNGTCTTCAAGCATCTACACCATCCATGAAGTAGCCTCCCTAACAAGACAAGTGTCCATCAGATACCCTACAAAATCTTTATAACATTATTGATTATATTCCCCAAAGTGTCTTTTGTATTCCCGTGGCAATCTTGTGGTTACCAGTTTGTGCTTTCTAATCATAGAGAACATTATGCTAAGTGAAATAAGTCAGATGGAGAAAGACAAATACCATATGATCTCACTTATATGTAGAATCTAAAGAACTGAATAAATGAGCAAACTAAACAGAAATAGTCTCAGAGCTATAGAAAAAAAACTGATGGTTGCTAATTGGGAGGGGGGTGGAGATGAGGGAGAAGGTGAGAGGATTAGACAACCCAATAACTGACTCTTAATGTTGCCTATTTACCTGGATGTTTTCTTCCTTATTTGTAAAACAAGAGAATTAGGAACTGATTTCTAAGATTTGTTACAGCTGTAGTTAGAATCCTCGATTTTTTTAGACTAATTTTAAATGCCTAGAAGATGATGAAGTGATGGATTGGTTCAGATGGAAAGATCTCCCAACCAGACCTCTCAGCAGTGCATGCATCACAAAACTGAAACTATACATTTTTAGGCCTTGATGTTGTAGCTGAGACTTACTTCACCTGATGACAGTCTGCGTCCCAGCCTCCCAGTCTTGTCTCTGATAAGTTCCATACCCCAAAAGAATAATGTGTGGAGGAAGATGGGTGAGACCCATGGCAGAGCACGTGGAGCAGTGACTATGGAGGTGTGGGGTCGTTTGCAACTTTCCAATCTGCTTTCTGAGTAGATGCTTAAAGAGCGATGGAGGTTTCCTTTGTTGTGAAAAAACTTTTAAGTTTGCTGTAACCCCATATGTTCATTTTTTTCTTTTACTTCCCTTGCCTGTGGGGATGTATCAGTAAAAATATTGCTCAGGATAATGTCTGCAAATTTACTCCCTATATTTTCTTCTAGGAGTTTTATGGTTTCAGATCTTACATTTAAGTCTTTCATCCATTTTGAATTTGTTCTTGTATATGGCATAAGGAGGTGGTCCAGTTTCATTTCTTTTCTTGCATGTGTCAGTCCAATTTTCTCAGCACCATTTATTAAATAGACTGTCTTTACCCTAACTTATAAAACACTCATGCAACTCAATACCAAAAAAACAAATAACCCAATTAAAAAATTGGCAGAGGATATGAAGAGACATTTCTCTAAAGAGGACATACAGATAGCCAGCAGGCATATGAAAAAATGTTCAATCTCACTAATCATTAGACAAATGCAAGTAAAAACCACAATGAGATACCGCNAGAAGAGAATGTGGAGGATCATGTGGAGGGTACTTTATAGGCCAGGCCTGTAGGTGGCGCCTGTGAGCAGTAGTGATAGTGGCTGGAATTCAGTCACATGACCACACAGCTGCTAGGGAGATTGGGAATTGTAGTCCAAATTCGTGCCTAGGAAGAGAGAGAAATAGGCCTGTGAACAGCTGACCAGTCTCTGCTACAGAGCTATGCTCCGAGCAGAGTAAAGGAGGTGCTGATGTAGAGCCTGGCTGTTTCCTATAACAGGGGCAGGCCAAGGCAATCCGTTACCTTCAATGTTATTCTTCTCTTTCAAAGCCTGACACACTGGCCCGGCCTTAGCCACATGGTGGGGCAATATCTTTTGGCTTCTGAGCTTGGAACTCACATTCCTGTTTCACTGAGAAGGCTGATGGCCCATCAGAAACATGTAGGTAGATATCTGATATTAGCTTGGCAGGGACTTGGAACACAGCCCTGCTTATGTCAATCCATGGGTGCTCAGCTCTTGTTTTGAACATCTCAAGAATTTTATTTTCTTGCCTGAAGAATCACTTAGACATGGAGGAGCCCGGAGCCTCCCTGCA
The DNA here is from genome assembly GCF_001890085.2 of Hipposideros armiger. NCBI lineage: Eukaryota > Metazoa > Chordata > Mammalia > Chiroptera > Hipposideridae > Hipposideros > Hipposideros armiger. The sequence continues at coordinate 4,825,062 of NW_017731366.1, read as the reverse complement.
GCTCATGTTTTATTCCGCCTCCATTTGGTTGTGAGATAGAGTTGCTGCAGGGCCCCAGGTCATCCTTCCCCATGGTAACAGCCACCGGCTCTGGCGCCACAGACACAGGCTGACAGATAGCTCATGAGGCAGGATCAGGCACACGGAATCAAAGGTCAGACGGCGCTTGTCCAGAGCTAAGAGAGCTCGCTAATTCAGCTTGTTATTCCAGAACTGGCCAAGGGTGCGTTTTAAGAGGAGCCTCTTAAAATGACAGTGTGTTCATTCAAACAATGTAATCATTACACAGTTTTCTCTGTGATGCACCTACAGGATTCTTGAAGACAGATAAGGCAGTCACTCTGTTCCCAGTGGGAGGATACAGCGTGGTTTTGAATGTAATGTCGTTAAATAAAACTGTGTATCATTTACTACGTTCTGGCTACTCCTTCTCTGGCTCATTATCCTCACACAAGACATACACACATTTTAGTGTGAAATGAGTTTGAGGAAAAACTGGTTAAGAAAACATAGGTTTGTATTCAAGAGACCTTTTTATTACAGTATCCCCCATTTGAAATATTTTGCT
>NW_017731366.1:4731121-4819274 GCF_001890085.2 Hipposideros armiger | reverse complement strand
TAATAATAATAATAATAATAATAATAATAATAATAAAATGAAAAATAAAAGAGTGATGGAGGGATTTCTTGCTACATGATGAACAAATCAACTTTATCCAAATAATCCTGCACTTCTCTTTAGAAAGGAGAACGTCATATTTAAAGACATCCCATCCATTTTGTAGGCATGCAACCCATAGCATTGAAGCCCCCTGAAAATTGTTGCTCGCTGAGTCTGTGAAGGCCTGCCACATACAGCCATGCCAGCTGTGCACTGCTACACTAGGGGGCGCCATCGCCACAGACTAGTGTCATGGCAGTGCTTGGAGTTTTGCCATGCAGCAGATATTATAACAATAACCACCATTGACTGGGCTATGTTTTCTGTGCCAGGTACAACAAATATCATATTTCCTTTAATCTTTACAACAACCTCAGGAATACGGTGAGGTGTATTTTCCAGAGGAAGAAATTGGGATTCAGAAAGTACCCACCGTCAATCTGCTAGTGTGCTATAGGGGTAGGATTTGAACTCAAGTCATCCTAATTTCACAGCCCATGCTCTTTCCATCATATTCCACCCTCATTTCATGGAAATGTTTTTAAGCCAGGCCAATGCAGACTGGGATTAGGGGGGAATGTGTGTTCTCAGCATCCTGGAAGCATTCCTTCAGTGATGACTCAACAACACGTGACCACAATACTATCCTGATCTGAAACCTTCCACGGCCCAACATACTTAAAAAAAGAGTGCAAAGCCTCTATAATAGGACCAAGGCTCCATCTCTCACCTTCCTTCCTCCTCACTTACCTCTTCTCCAAGGCACTTTGTGCCCCCAACAGCCATCTTTCAAGGCAGTTCTGGCCATAGAGTGCACTTTTGCACATTGGGGTCCCACTGGCCGTTTCCTTTGCATTGGCTTTATAGTAAAGGCACATTTTTGGCATCTTTTGAAGAAATAACAGAGAATTGCACCCAAAGTAGTGAGGGGGCTTTTGCTGCAAATGCCAAAACTGCACTCAAAGATGCTTTCTGGTTGAGAATGTGGGTCAGTGTGGGATGTATGCAGAATGCAGGTGAAATCCCAAGGGCCGGCCCTGCCCACCAGCGCTTGACAGGCCAAGGCCAAGGAAGAGACCTGCATGTCGGGTCACTCTTCAGAATGCTTTATTCTTTCTAAAGCAAGGCTGTAATATATATGTCTATATATACATTAGAACTATGACAGTGACACATTTGGGAGGGTTTTTTATGTTACAGTGCAAGAATACATATAATAACATACAAGCAGCAGAGATAAGGAAAAGAGATAAAACAAGGCTGAAACTGAGGCGAGCACTGCCTTCGGGATCTGGGGCTGGCTAGATGGGGGCTCTGTGTTAGTGTCATGCTGTAATCCCACACACCTGACATGTGTACCCTCCCTATCCTGGTGCAACTGTTTTGTTCTATTTCTAGGGAAATTTTGGTCTAAAAGGAGGTGAAAGGGTTTATCCAGAATAGGGTCAATGAATGATAAGCAGACTTTCCAGATTAGGCCTGTTGCTTGATTGCAAACTTCTATAAAAACTCCCTCTACCCCTTCCACCTCTTTCCTTTACTTCTGCTATTACTTCCTTAGCTCCAACCCCGAGATTGGCTTTCAGCATCACCTTACTGCTTGCTTCCATCGTAGCTCATAGTGTACTGTGCTGTAACCTTTATAGGCCTCTCTTCTCCCCTCCCCTGTGAGCTCCTCAAGGGCAAAAGTGATATTTTCTTTACTGTGTTGTGTTGATATGACACACACATATTTAACTCTGGTCTTATCACATACAACTAGACCCCGAGGTAGCTCTGTCAAAGGTGGCAAAGACAAGAGGAGAGACCTCTCTGATGGTTCCCAGTGAGGCGGGGGCAGATGTGTCAGTCAGGTGACTGCTCACCTGTCACAGCATCACTTGCAGAGCACCAGCAAGCAGACACCTGAACAAGAGGAAGAGGGTGATATTCCCATAAATAATTAGAATAGGAAGACAGGCTCTGACCTGGGGTCTGGTGTCACTTGTCCAAACTCATTTGAGCAGAACCAGCACTCCTTCACCCCAGCCGTGGAAAAGCAGTCCCAATCTCCTAGCCCCACCAGCTCCCACCTCAATTTTCAACTGTAGGCCAAGAAAATTTTTAGATGACTGTGTTGTGTCCATATTTCCATGATATGGCGTTCAATAAGTCTCTTCTTTAGCCAACAAAAGTTCAAAACTAGGCTATAAATGTGATTGGCATGTTCTAAGAATACCAGCAGCTATGTCATAGGCATGGCATCTTAGAGAACTAGCTAGTAAGTCATGGAATTCACGTTTCACCAGCCAACACAGAAAAGGCCCTCACCTCTAAAGAACATCTAGCTCAAGTAGTTTTTAAGGTTCATATAACACTAGACCTAGAAAAGTCAGAAATTACCTAAGCCTGAGCCAATAAAGAAATGAAGGGGACAGAAAGGTCAAGACCTGCCCAAGGTGACACAGTTAGTGATGAATGCTGAGCAGGTGTGCGTAAAGCCTGCTCACCACCCAGGGCTATGTGAGCTTCTATTCATGACTTCTGAGTCCTGAGGCCTCTAGTACCCCCTCAGCAGAGTGTGGCTGGAAGCACTTCTCTCATCAGATCTCCTTGTCCCTTTTCCCCACACTCTGTGGACCCTGGCATTGCATAAAACTTACAGATTCCAAACAGTAAGGGATAATTATCATTCCTGAGACACAGAAAGATTGCCAGACAGACATTAACTGCCCCTCCCCCCCACCCTGAGCTGCTCAGAGGCACTTCTTCTAGTCTTACACGTTTACTTTAAAACTGATCTTAATTTGCATTGCCAGCCAGAAGTACAAATAATTACCCCCCTTCAAGCTGGGACCTTTTGTGACAGTGATCAACTTTGAGAATGTTATGAAAATAAACTTCAGTGTCAGACACATTTTGGGTTTCTCTTCCCTGGCTCCTCTCCTGGGCCTGGCTCCATATCTGCAGGGCAGGGAAAGACTGTGAGGCATCCAATAGGGTGCATGTCTCATTTTTCATGACTGCTCCCCCAGTTCACCTCTGTTTCTTCCTTGGCTAGTCCAAATTAACCAACTATGAACACTTGTGTACAGGTTTCTGTGTGAATATAGAGTTCATTTCTTGGGGATAAATACCCAATAGTACAATTACTATGTCATATAGTAAGTTTGGTGTGTTTAGTTTTAGAGCTGCCATATTTTTGGGGGGAGTGGCAGTACCTTTCTACATTCCCAGCAGCACTTTATAAATGATCCAGTTTCTCTGAATCCTTGTCAGCCTTTGGTGTTATTGCCATGTTTATTTTTAGCTATTCTGATAGATATCTCACAGTGGATTTAATTTGCATTTTCCTAATGGCTAATGATGTTGAATATCTTTACATGTGGTTATTTGCCATCTGTATGTCCTCTTCAGTGAAATATTCATATCTTTTGTCTATTTGCTAATCGGATTGTTTATGTTTTTATTGTTGAGTTTTGAGGTTTCTTTGTATGTTCTAGTTTTAACTATTTTGTTGGATATGTGGTTTGCAAATATTTTCTCTCAGTCTGTCATTTGTTTTTTTTTTCATCCTCTGTATAGGGCCTTTCACTGAGAAAAAGTTTTGAATGCTTATGAGACCCAGTTTATAAATTTTTTTCCTCTCATGGACTGTGTTTTTGGTTTCAAACCTAAGAACTCTTCACTTAGCCCCAGGTCCTGAAGATTTCCTCTTAAGTTTTTACCTAGGAGTTCTATAGTTTTACACTGAAGCATGAGATCCATTTTGAGTTTATTTTTATATAAGCATGAGGTATAAATCAATAGTTCATTTCTTTTTTTCTTTGCTTATAGATGTCTACCTGCTCTGGCACCACTTGCTGAAAAGCCAGTCCTCCTATTGAATTGCTCTTGTGCCTTTTTGGCCAAAAATCAGTTGGGCCTGTTGCTGTGAGCCTTTGCTTTTTACAACCACCTCATTGATATTTCCTATCATTTGACTGCAGCAGCTGAAGAGGAAAAAGGTTAATGGACCTTATGCCCAAATGAATCATGTCACTAGCAAAATAAATTCTTTGATTATAAATATTTGATCATTTATAGAGTTCTCATTACATACTCATGAATCATCCTCAAAGCCTATGGTCCTTATGAGAAACAGAACATTTGGCCCATATCCCACCAAAATGTTTCCCTTTACCTAAATAGATAGACATGGGAAGGAGTGCCCATATTTTTTTCCCAGGGCCAATACGTCATTGCTTATGTTGGATTTGGTGAACTTTAAAGGGACGAGAAAAGTGATTGGCCTTTGTCAGGCTTCTTTTAGCACATTCTTCAGCAGAGACATGCAGCCAGCAGCTCTGCCAGGGACTCAGGAGCCTGCTCCCGTACAAAAACCACAGGGGACATCTAAGGAAAACAAGCTGATCCCTTTTAGGGACACACCAAAGCCAGAGAACTCAAGTTCATCATAGCAAGATACAACTAGTCTTAGAGCAGAGTGCTGTGAAATTAGCTTTGCTTCCTTGGGTTTTTGAAACATGCATCTGTATAAACCAGCCTGTGCAGACATCCCCAGCTCCAAGCTGGGTCTGCCCAAATCCAGTGAATCAGCTCTGAAATGTCGAAGGCACCTAGCAGTGGCCAAGCCTCCCCCGCAGGCAGCCTGCTGGCCTGCTAGGCCCAGCGGGGCAGCGGAACGGAAGTATCTGGAGAAGTTTTTACGTGTCCATGGAGTTTCGTTGAAGGAAACCACCAGGGCAGAGACGGGCATGCCTTACAGGTACTCGCTGGTTGTAATGTTCGCCAACCAAGGTGCTGCACTGAAGTCAAAGGTTGTTGTTATTATAGAAATAAGGATTGAAATAGCAAAGCAAACACAGATAGGAAAAGGAAAAGGAAATTGAATGTCATGGGCCTTCTTCTTGGGCTGCCTTATTTTTTTAAGCTTTAAGTTGTGTACTTCCTCTCTGCTCAAAAGCTGACATAAGACTGTCCAACTCACCTGTGGAAGTCCCAAAGCACGTGCTGCCAGTGCAAATGTCTTTGACTTTGAGTAGGTAGGTGAGTTAGTGGGTCATAATGAAGAATGGAGACTCTGTTCTTAAGGGAATTTACAAATTGAGAGTAGGATTTTTTGGCTGCCTGGGCTTTAGGGCTGTTATTTTCTTCTAAGCTTGAATCATGTGGGCTGTGCTAATGGCTAATAAAGTAGTTCATGGGACTGAGCTAGTTCTCCTTGAGATGACAACACTTTCTATCACTGTAGCCTGAGATAGATTAGTGGTTATTCTCTAATCTTCTGATGCCATAATTTATTCTGTGAAAGATTAACAAAAGGGAGAAATTTTTTTCCTGGTATGAGGTTGGATGTGTAATCTTTGTAAATTGCTCTGAGATGGGAAGCTTCGTTCTCTTTCAGAGCAATTATTAGTCAAACCTCTATAAGATATGTTTGTGCTGAGCTAACACCCAGCAGCACCTGCACAAGTGCTTCCATGACAAACGCCTGGAGTTTAAACATCTGGAAAGCTGAGCAACAGCTGTTCAGAAGGACAAGGGTGCTGAAAACTGACCCCTCCTCCCCAAAATAAAGCATTTTTAAAGACCAGTCATTTTAGCTCTAGTCCAGCAGTTCTCAACCTGTGAGTTGTGACCCCTTTGGGGGTCGAACGACCCTTTCACAGGGGTCACCTAAGACCATCGGAAAACAAAAAGATATTTACATTACGATTCATAACAGTAGCAAAATTACAGTTATAGAGTAGCAACGAAAATAATTTTATGGTTGGGGGTCACCACAACATGAGGAACTGTATTAAGGGGTCGCGGCATTAGGAAGGTTGAGAACTGCTGCTCTAGTCAAAACTTCTACTTCACAGAATAGATTGTTTTTGCATGGACAAGACATCCCCAATGGTTTCATTTTTCTATAATCCAAAGGTCAGTTTTAATGTAGTAGCTAGTGCTCTAGTTTATCAGCTAATTTGATTAACAAAGTAATTTGCAATGAGATGGCTTCTCTCTGGAGAACGGTATTTCACAGAGTCTCTTTATGCAATAAAGGGCTTATGTGGAAGAGGAATGAACTTTTCGAGGTTTGTAGGGCATAAAAACATAGCACTGCACACTCCATCATGCATTTTAGAAGTGGGGCCTAAGAAGAACCTCGCCACTTTTTCAAGAGAACCCGTGGCTTTATACACTGGGACAGAGTTGGAGATGCCTCTGTCCCTCACCTACCTCTCCCGACTCTGTCTTCCACGAGAAGGAGCTTTTCTCTCTCTGACTCTCCACATTCTCTCACTCTCTTCTCCATGCATTCCTGACCCTCAGTGGTGGCAGTGGCGGAATATAGACCAAGTGAGGGTGGACTGTTTCATTTTTTGAAAATCTATGCATCTTTGTCAAAGGATGGGTGGCATTACCATGAACTCGTGGATAAGCCTTCAGAGGGCAGGCCTCTTTCAAGCGTCCTGGTGTGAATATCCGTTATACATCTTGTGATGTGTGCCAATGTTCAGACGAAGATAAGTTCTAGGAAAGTGTTTCTCAAACAGTTATGAAGCAAAGGAATACTTTCTTCAAACAGGTAAAAGCAAAGGTGTCCTAGTTGAAGTTGGGGGCCTGGGTCCCACCTGCTTAAGGGAAACAGGATTCCCCCAGCCTGGTTCCCAAGGCATCATACTCTCCACGGTTTGAGATTCCATTTCTGAGGTGACTCATCATAATGCTTTGGAGAGCTGGCTCTGTGACCTTGAGGATACCTGGTCCTGCTCTGAGAGACAGGTTTTTGGGCAAGTGAGTGTATGTGAGACTAGATCACACTCTGGGGAGAAATGACACTTAAGAGATTGTTGATCCCTGATCAGAATGTGAGGGGAAACTACTACAGTTAAATTGATAATTGGCCCCAGGAAATAGCCAAGGCTTTGAATTATGATGAACTTGCTGTGCTCTGCCACCTCTGCCTCATGTATTCCTCCATTACCCCTCCCCCAAACTTGAAGCAAGTCTGCTTTTTCTAAATTTCCATAGTACTTTGTCTATTTTTTTTCAAGGCAGTTACTAATTGACATTATTTAAAACATCCTCCTTTAAGCAGTAGGGAGGGATTTGCAGGGAAGAGAATACAGGTTTTCATGATTCCTCCGCAATTTAGCTTTTGACCTTGACTTCTTGTAAATATAGTTTAGGTAAGAAGGGTGAGGTAAGAAAGTGACTCATATTCTTACTTCTTCTTTCTTTCTTTTATTTTTTAAAAAATATTTTTATTAAAAATATAGCTAACATACAATATTATATGAGTTCCAGGTGTACACCATAGTTGGTCAACATTTATATGCCTAAAGACGTGATCATCGTGATAAATTTAGCAATCTGACACCATAATATGCTATCACAATATTATTTTTTTTTATTTCTTTTTTTTTAAGATTATTGGGGAATTGGGGGGATGGGAACAGTGCTGGGGAATTGGGGGAAGGGGAACAGAGAAGTTGTTGTCGTTTTGTTCTTCAGTCTAGTTGTGGAGGACGTTGCTTCACTGGCCCAAGTTGGCACCATCATTGCGCTCTTCCCGGGCAAGGCAGATCAGTCACCAGCTTCTGGACGGCCGCTCACTGCGGCTGCTGGCCGCTCACGCTGGCTGCTGGCTACACACGGGAGCCCATGGCAACCCACTGCCACAGGGGCTGCAGCCTATGCCGTCGCCAGCAACTCACAGCTGCCCAGCTCCAGGTTGAGCTGTTGTTCAGCATCTTAGCTGTAGAGGGCAGTGTCACTGGCCCTCCTATGTGGGATCCGAACCGGGGCCCTCTGGCGTCCCAAGCCAGTGCTTAACCATTGCGCCACTCGGCCGGCCCTATCACAATATTATTGAATATATTCCCCAGGCTGTACATTACATCCCCATGACTTATTTGTTTTACACCTGGAGATTTGGACCACTTATTGCCTATTGCCTTCCCCTCTTTTTAATTTTCCAATTACAATTGACATTCAATATTATTTTATATTAATTACAGGGGTACAACATAGTGGTTAGACATTTATATAATTTAAGAAGTGATCCCCCTGACTAGTCTAGTACTCACCTGGCACTATGAATAGTTATTGCCATATCATTGACTATATTCCCTGTGCTTTACTTTACGTCCCCATGACTATTTTGTAACTACTAATTTGTATTTCTGTCCCTTCACCTTTTTCACCCTGCCCCCAACCCCCTCCCATCTATCTAGTGCCCATCTGACACCATTCATAATTATTACAATATTATTGACAATATTCCTTCTGCTATACCCTACATCCCCTTGACTACTTTGTAACAACCAAGTTGTACTTCTTAACCCCTTCCTCTTTTTTCATCCACACTCCCAACCTCCCTCCCATCTGGCGACCATCAAAATGTTCTATGGATCTGTGAGTTTGCTTCTGATTTGTTTATTTTGTTCTTTAGATTCCACTTATAAGCAAAATCACATTGCATCTGTCTTTCTCTGTCTGACATACTCCACTCAGCACAATACCCTCTGGGTCAATCCGTGTTGTTACAGATGACGAGATTTCATTCTTTTTAATGTCTGAGTAATATTCCATTGTATATATGTACCACCTCTTCTTTATCCATTCATCCATTGATGGGCACCCAGGTTGCCCCCATATCTTGGCTATTGTAAATAATGCTATAATGGAAATATGGATCTACAGGTCCCCACAAAGTAGTGTTTTGGATTTCTTCAGATAAATACCCAGAAGTGGGATTACTGGGTACTTCTTTGTATCTTGTTATAGCTTTTGTTTAAAGTCTATTTTGTCTGGTATAAGTATGGCTACCCCAGCTTTTGTTCGTTTGTTTGTTTCCGTTTTCATAAAATATCCTTTTCCATCTCTTTACTTTCTGTCTGTGTGTGTCTTTAAATCTGTAGTAATTCTCTTATAGGCAGCATATGTAAGGGCTTTGTTTTCTTATCCATTCAGCCCTCCTGTGTCTTTCGAGTGGAGCATTTAATTCATTTACATTGAAAGTAATTGTTGATAAATATGTAGTTATTACCATTTTATTCATATTTTTTATTCTCCCCCCCCCTTTTTAAAGAAGTCCCTCTAACATTCCTTGTAATACTGGTTTGGTGGTGATGAACTCTTTTAGCTTTTTCTTGTCTGGGAAGTGCTTTATCTGTCCTTTGATTTTAAATGATAGCCTTGCTGGGTAGAGTATCCTTGGTTGTAGGTCCTTCCTTTTCATCATGTTGAATATTTTGTGCCAACCCCTTCTGGCCTGCAAAGTTTCTGTTAAGAAATCAGCTGACAATCTTATGAGAGCTGCCTTATAAGTTACTAGTTGCCTGTCTCTTGCTGCTTTTAGGATTCTCTCTTTGCCTTTAATCTTTGCCATCCTAATTATGTGTCTTGGTGTGGGCTTGGTTGGGTTCATCTTGTTTGGGACTCTCTGTGCTTCCTGGTCTTGTATGTCTATTTCCTTCACCAGGTTAGGAAAGTTTTCAATCATTATTTCTTGAAATAGGTTCTCAATCCCTTGTACTTCTGTGCTCTGCTGTGGTCTGAAGCTAATCTCCAGGTATGTTGGTTTGGGGGCCTCTTGGGATGGGCTCTGGTGCAGTCTTGTCCTTCTGATACCACCTTATGATGCAAATGTTGTACACATTATATTGTCCCAGAGGTCTCTCATGTTTTTTTTATTGTTTTTTCTTTTTGCTGTTCTGATTGGGTATTTTCTGCTACCTTGTCTTCCAAATTGCTGATTCAATACTCTGCTTAATCTAGTCTGCTGTGATTGCTCCTAGTGCATTCTTCATTTCAGTTATTGTATTCTTTACTTCTGACTTGTTCTTTTTTATGGTTTCTATGGTTTTTTAAAAAATTCTTGCTATCTCTTTGTTAAAGTTCTCATTAAATTTTTTGAGCATCCTTATAACCGTTGTTTTGAACTCTGTCTCTGGTAGGTTGCTTGTCTCCATTTTGTTTAGTTCTTTATCTGGAGTTTTGTCTTGTTCATTTATTTGGGATATACTTCTTTGTTTCTTCATTTTGGCTGTCTCCTTGTGTTTGTTTCTATGTATGAGGTAGATCTGCTATGTCTCCCAGTTGTGGCTGGGTGGCCTTATATAATAAGTGCCCTGTGTGGACCCGGCACAGTCTCCAGTAGTGTCCCTTATGTGGATTGTGTGTGCCCTCCTGTTATAGTTGAGCCTTGATCGCTATTGACACACCAGTGGGTGAGATTTACTCTCAGGCTGACTAGCTGTGGGGTTTGGCCACACCTACAGCTTATGGGCTGCTGTGCAGGGGGGTTTACTCCACTGAGTGGTATTTGCCCTAGCAGGCCCTGGTACCTATTGAGACCACCTTTTGTGTTTATTGCTTGTGGGTCTAATTGGGTGGTGACCTGTTGTGGTCTGAAGCCAACCTCCAGGTATGTTGCTTTTGGGCTCTGGTGCAGGCCCAAGTGATCCACTGCCTGCAACCAGCTGGGGACTACGTGGTAGGAGCTACAAATCAATCCACATTTTTTTGCTCCTTGTGCTAACCTTGGAGGCATGTGGGAGAGGCCATGCTATGAACTGAGGATGGCTGCCACTAGTACCAGGCCTGGGGTAACTCTGCAAAAAGCCAGGACACCCCTATTTCTGCTGCCACCTGCTGGCTCCCTTAAAGTTCAGCTTCTGATAAAGCCTCATGCAGTATGCTAGTTGGGTGAGGCAGGGTCTCAGGGAGTTACTACAGTGGGAAGTGCTGTGGTCACTATGTTAATGTAGACCCTGTTTTGGTGCTAGTGCTGAGCCTGGAGCTACTCAGCAAAAGACTCAGAGCACATGAGGCCAGTCGCTGCCCACCTGGGACCCATGGACTCTGATAGGTTTCCCAGAAAGAATGCAATGCAGGTGTGGCTGACTGCTCACGGAGAAAGTTTGGGGAGGTGAGTGAGGCAGGGTTCCAGTGAGTCGGCATGGTGGAGCCCCAGAGCTCACCAGACCAATCAGATTCAGATTTGGCCATAAGCATAGGGAGTGGGCTCAACACATCAAAGTTGATGGCTGCCTGATGGCTGCATGGGAGAAGGACCCTTCACAGGGAAAAGGCCAACTGTCCTCTAGCCCTGGCCTCAAAGCCACACACCTCAGTCTGCTCCCCATATGCCTCTGATGCCCCTCTGAGTCACCATCCTTCTGCTGGAGCCCAAGGTGAGTGCCTGCGAGTGAGTGAGTCTGTGCGTGGGCCCTTTAAGACCCCATCTGGGTTTCCTTCAGACTTCTGTCCCACCGGGATGGTTGGAATCCCCACTGTTAAAAGTTGTGGGGGCGCTCCTCCTGGTACCAGTATTTTGGGCTGGGGTTCTTTGCTCCTTTTGGGGGAACCTTGTGGCAGAGGCATCCCTTCCAATTTTCACCTGCCACACGGAGGTTTGGGACCACTTGTTTCGCATCTCCGCCCCTCCTACCAGTCTCGACATGGCTTCTTCTTTATATGCTTAGTTATAAAACTTCTGTTCAGTCAGACTTCAGGTGGTTTTCCAGGTTGATTGTACTATTATTTAGTTGTAATGTGTTCACAGAAGGAAGCAGGCACAGTGTTTATCTACTCCACCATCTTGGGTCTCCTATTCATTTCTTTATTTTGATTCCCACCTTCCCCCAAGACCATGGCTCTGTTAAAAGACCTGGTTCAACTTGTCTGTCATATTTTCTTCTTTGGATGGGTATTATTTCATGTGTGGTGTAAAGAGAATGGGTTTTGGAATGAGTTCAAAATTCCAGCTCTTCTGGTTTAAACTGTGTGACATTGGGACGGCTGTGACATCTAAGTACCTAACACACAGTAGATGCTCACTAAATGTAGGTTCCCTTCCTTTTTGTTCCGTAGGCTCTGTCAATCATTCTAGGGGCTAGGGGTGAAAACCCCCTAGAGCTAAAACATAGCAATGGATAAGACAGAACATTCTCAGAAGGAAAAGGAAGAATAAAAAGATCCTTAGCAATTCACAGTCTGTGTGGGTTTCCATGCTGAGCTTTAGAATTCTGAGAGGCCTGATAGAGCTGGGTAAGCTGTTTTCCCTTCCTAATTTGGTCAGATGCCATTGCAGCCTTCAGCCCAATACCAGCTGCTCGGGTCCCTCGATCATCTGTGAGAGAGCATTATACTGTGTTTCCATGGAGACTTGGTTATATTTCTAACGAAGGGTGACCAGGGGAGGAAAAAAAAAAACCCCAGTAAATATGCAAACACATGTATCAACTGAAAAGAAACCAGAGGACATTGTTTGAATGTGGTGTAAAAAGTGCCAAGTTGCTGTTGTAGATCCTTCTGTTGGCTTAGAATTATCAGCAAAAATAAAAGTTTTTGTGGGTTTATTAGTGTCAATAAAATAGTCACCCAAGAGGATTCTTCAGAGGCTGAAAGTTAATTGTCTCTGTTACACAGCACTGAGCCAGACAGTAAGCCTGAGTGTGGGTCAAAGCTAAAGTGCACTGAGAAGTGGTTTTATGGACAAAGCACAAAAAATAGCCAGACTGAGTAAGGATGCAGCAAACACCCAGCTTTGAAGCAATTTTATAGAACTCATATTAGGCAGGAGGAACTCAAATGGATGTAAAATGAAGCTCTCATCCAGGGGCTGGCAAACTTTTCCTGTAAAAGTCCAGATAGTAAATATTTTAGACCCACAAGCAATATCCATCTCTGTCATAACTACTGAACCCTGCTGTTGCAGGGCGAGCGCAGCCGTTGACAATCAGCCAATGAGTAGGCGGCTGTGTTCCAATAAAACTTTATTTACAGACGCTGAAATTGGAGTTTCATATAATTTTCTCATATCACAAATCTTCTTACTTCTTTTCTCCTAAGCCATTAAAAATTATAAAAGCCAATCTTATCCTGTGGACCATACCCAAACAAGCGGCAGGCTGGATTTGGCCAGTAGGCTGAAGTTTCCTCACCCTAGTATAACAAACAAAGCCTTTAACAGGTTATCTATTTATTTGTTTGTGTTTATTTATTTTTAAACCTTCTTGTGTCCAGAGGTATTTAAAGTGCCCAAATGCATATAATTCAGAAAGATAAGAATAAATATAGGAGAACAAAAAATGAAGTCAAGAAAGACTAAGAACAGGTAGGGAAGATGGCCCGGGTCAGCCTGTGAGCATGCCATGGGCAAGCCGTGGGTTCTCCTTCTCTGTGTAATTAAAAACATCCTCAAAATAACCTTATCGTAAACACAGCAGGGAGGCTACTAGGGCCCTTTCCTATGAAGCCCCTAATATTAATGTGTCCTTGCATCAAATAATAATTCATCAGCAGCAAGTGGGTGGAAGGTAGAAGAATGATTATGGTTTAATAGAAACCACATCGATCAGTTTGAGGTTATTTATGCTTTTAAAATTCCCCAATAACGATGACACAAATATTGTTATCTATTATGATGACATGGCTTGTGCAGGTTCATGGAATGAAATAATTGTTGTTGTTGTTGTTTTTAAAATACGTTATTTGCCAACTAAAGATAAAATTTTATATAGCCTTGAGCTGAAGGTGGGGAGGGGACAGTAAAAAAAGAAAAGAAGAGGCAGGGGGAAGTCTTGGATGTATTATATGGGGCAGAACTCACAGATAATCTGCTCCAAATTCTGGTTTGACAGCTGAAGACAATCAAGGCTCAGAGATGTTGGGTGACTACCCTGAGGGTGCAAAGCTGGGACTAGAACCCCTGTCCCTTGGGTCCCAGTCCAATGCTTTCTCTAGACTCCCCGTGTATATTTCCAGCCCCCCAACCTATCCCATCCCACCCCATCCCATGCCACACCAACACACACACACACACACACACACACACACACACACACACACACACACACACTCTGCCTCCTGGCGATGCTGCAGTCCCTGTCACATTCTCCATCCTGCTCTGGTCCACTTTTCCAGGCACTCCTCTCGTTGCTCTGCTATGGAACCTGCTTCAGTCCTGCTCTGCACACTGACATTCCACCCCTGCCCTGGAACATTGAGTCTCACTCATCATTCCTTTCACTAACTAGAATATTCTCTCACATCCCCCTTGCCTAGGCAAATCCAACCCACAGTGTCTCCCTTCTCTCACAGTGCCCTTTTTGCTCCATATAGAATTTGGATTATTAGGGGTGTGTGTGTGTGTGTGTGTGTGTGTGTGTGTGTGTGTGTGCCTTGTTCTTATGCTGTTGTCACCTTGAGGATAAGGACTAGAACTTATAATACTTTGTAATCCTCCAATGCTTTGCACTTAGAAAGTGCTCAATGCGTGTGTATTGCTTGGTTGGGGTATATCTATTCAGAAGCTGGAGAACAGAAAGAAAGACACCGAAGAGCAAAAAGGAACCTCCCTTTTCCCCTTTAACAGTGCTCCATCCCCATATTTTTTCCTCTACCTTAGACACGATGTGTTACTTAACCTGGCTAAGCCTTAGTGTCTTCATCAGTAAAATGGACCTAGTGCAATTTACCTCACAATTGTGTTGTACGAATTAAGTGAAGTCGCATATGTGAAAGTGCTGAGCTTGCTGGCTGAAGGAATGGGAGCCTAACAAACTGAGTGCCCTTGATCCAACTTCTGTCTTAACTAACCCTAGGAATCCATCATTTAGTCATCTTTCAGAGGTTGAAAGAAAATGTGTATAATGATGTAGAAAGAGGAGCAGAAAATAAACACCTACACATTGACTCTTCTACATTTTTAAGCATATCACCCTCCTTTCCTCCCTTGCTTTTATAAATGTTTTGCTTTTCCTAGCAGAATGTGCCCTTAGGATCTATTGAGAAAGTTTTTTTTCTTTCTTTTTACTTTACACATGGCTTTCTATTTAATTAAAATGGCCTCATGAAGTGTTGGAATACATTACTCTCCAAAAGGTGTAATATGAAGATAAAACAATCTTTTATCAATCGGTGTATTTCCAGGGCCTAGCAGTGTGTCTAAAACAGAAATACCTGTGACGGAAGGACATGAGAAGGGCTAACACTCCCCTTGGATCTGGCAGTACCTCTCCCATCAGCTTGCCACAGTGTCTGAGAATCCCTTTGACTAGAGGCAGCAGTTCTTCTATTAAAATGGAATCTAAAGTGAATCAGCAGCCGACCAAGAAGGAAGCAGGACACTGGTCAGGCCTGACCTGAAAACAGAGAAGGTGGGAAGGAAGCTTCCAGACTAGATCCAGGGGAAAGCTTAGGTGTCAGGGCCCGGCTTAAGTGCTACAGGCTGACTGCGCAGGGACGCGGGAGGGGCGGGGCTGAAGGGGGCAGGGAATCTGGAGAGACAGCTCACTCCCCTGTCAGCTCTTCCCAAAGACGACAGAGCAGAGTGTTTGAAAGCCTTCATTAACTGATAGAGTCTTCACTGATCTCTAAACAAAGAGGCTAAAGATAAGTAGGAACTATTTTTCACTTTGAAAACGTTTTCCTGGGTTCTGTCATAGTGAGAATGTGGAGTCCTCGCTGGGGGATTTGAAGACCAGCTTCCTCTCCCTCTTTTTCTGATCCTTCGCTTCCTTATCTATAAAATGAAAACGGCAAACCCTTCCTCACCAGATAATACTCTTGTTTGTGACTCAGGAACCACTCTGTTCCTCTTGCCCTTTCTGCTTTTCATAATTTCCGTGATAACCGCATAGAAGTTGGAACTGATTTTAGTTCCTAAATTAAACTCAATTAAAATCTTTGCAGAATCCCAATCCCCCACCTCCAAATATTTTCTCAATGCATCCCCATGACCTACTTTTTTCTTGGAACACTTGGCACACTCAGACCTGCTTGAAAAGTAGCTGTGGTCATGACCGTGAAAATCAAAAGCCTAGAAAAAAAAAATGCTACCTGTGCAGGAGGTTGTATTTTCTACATAAAAAAAAAAAGTCTACATGATTTATTTTAAACTGGCCTAATTTTGATCCGTTGTGGGCCTGTGCTAATTTGATCTGAGTCCTCGCTGGCTGTGGCTCTCCTGGCATCAACATTTCTGGAGGAATATGGGTGACGCCCAGATGGTTCAGGCTCAAAACCTATATGATTACTTGAAACTTGAAACAGCTGCTGGTGAAGGGCCCAGAAGGCTTCGTGAAAAAGGCCTATTCAGAACAGGGTGGAGGTTTTTTTTTTTTTCCTATCGACTGGAGCAGAAGTTCTAAAATAGGTACGTTTTGAAAATGTCAGTTTAGATAGGAAATGCTCTAAAATTTAAGCAAGAGGGAGAGATGAGTGTCACTTGAGTTTGAAATATTATTTTCATTCTGGTTTGAAATTTCCGCTTGTGGTTTTCTAGGGGGAAAGTTTGCTTTGTTTATATAGCATAATGAAAACATTAGAAATTCAGGGCTTGAAAACAGAGGGTTATATGAGCCCGCGCTTTCTCATATAGAAATTGTTGATGGCGGTTCCATATGAAAAAAAAACAGGCATTTTGAAGCTGTGTTTCCTGACTAAGGAGCCACTCACTATAGGTCAAATAAAATAAAATAAACCCAAAAACAAAAAACCCCACTTCTTCCGGAATTTTCCTGCAGTGCCTATGTGTGCCACTAGGGTGCGCTATTTCACAAAGAAAAGGGAGCGCCTCAGTACCCTGAACCAAAGACAGCAGAAATCTTTACCTGGACGATCCTAGACCAGAACTTAAAATTTGATTCTCTCTCTCTATATGTTCCTTTGTTGTGAAAATTAAGAAGTGTCTCTTTTTATACCAAATGGAAATTTTTCTATAGAGAAAAAAAAAAAAGAAGTTATGGACAGCATGCTCTCTGGATTGTGAGAAGCAGGCATGTTATTATAACCCAACCCAGTTAGATATTTGATAGAGGAAATTTTCTATGTCCCGGAGTTTCTGAGCACAGAGGATTCTGAACCACACCACAGACCTCTGGGGGTTGCTGGTGGAAACAAGAAAGGTAGATGTCTTCCTCAGGTGGCCTTCCTTCAGAGAAGGTTCTGTTAGTGTCTTTTGCCCCTCCTCAGGTGCAGGCAACTTTTTGCACAGTTAAGGTGGAGAAAATGTAGTGAATCTGGAAGATGTGTATTATCAGGAAGGCCTTTGAGAAGGCTGGCTCAGAACCCAGGAATGTTCTTAGAACCATGACCCCAGCAGGTCTGGCTCAGCACCAGATTAGGAGGTGGATGAATGATGGTGTCCTTCCTCCTCTGTAGCCTTCTCATTTTCACTAATCATGGGTCACCTCTCCACACCCAGCACTTTAGCCTCTCATCCAGTGATCCCTTTGTCTGCCCTTAGCTAGTTATCAACTGATGTTCCCTAAGATTTCACCTAGACATCTTGTGTTGTGTCAATGTGCAGATGAAGACATTAATATGTTCTAGGATAATGTGTTTTAGACAGTTATGAAGCAGAAGAACACTTTTCTTCAAACAGGTGAAAGTAAAGCTGTCCCAGTTGAAGTTGCAGGCCTGAGGATGTCTACAAAATATTTCATATCCAAAGAAATGAACCTCTAATGGTGGGAGCCCAGGTTGTAGAGGAGCTATTTTTCAATAACCTATGTAGTTCTTAAAACCAGATTCTTTTTTAAAAACCTTTTTATTTGAAAATAATTTCAAACATACCAAGTTGAAAGAATAATATAAAGAACATCTGTAGGCACCTTATCCTTTAACATATTGTCATAACAATGTTTTGCCCTATTTGTCTTAACTTTGCTCATGTTCTCTCACATGCTTGCTCCCTCTCCCCCCTAATTTATTTTTCCAAGCCTTTTGAGAAGAAGTTATATATATCATGGCCCTTTACCCCTCAGTATCTCCTAAGAGTAGGGCTATTTTCTTATATACCCCCCAGTACAATGACCAACTTCAGTTAAATTTGCATAGTAGATGATACTTTTATTTGATCTGCTGTCTGTATTCCAACTTTGTCAGCTGGCACAATAATGCCCTTCACAGCAATTTCCTTTTAGTCCGCTACTACTGGGTCCAGTTTAGGATAACATACTGTGTTTTTGTTGTCATGTCTTTTTAGTTTCCTTCAATCTTGGACAGTTCAGGCTGGAATTAATTTTATCACAGGGAGGTCCGTGGGAAAGAGGGCTAATTGCAATGTTGGCCTTGAGTCGAGAGGTGGCGCTGTAGTGTTGCGCAATTGCTACGCTTGTCCTAAGGCCTCCCGGTGACTGCTCCCAGTTGTGTGTCAAAGACTGCTGTCACCCATCAAGAGCCACCACATGTTTATGCTGAACTGTGGGTCCAAAGCTGAAGTGGATCTCAAGACTTCCTAAGCTAACTGACCTACCTAAGTGTCAGTCATCTGTGTTTGACATCTCCGCGGAGCGGCGCGCACTGGGGCAAGGCACTGACAGGCAGGGTGGGAGGGCAGGGAAAGCCAAGCACGCAGGTGCCTCGGACTGCCCAGCCCCAAAGTCAGGTACCCGTGGAACTGGGCCAGGAACCACCCCCCAGGAGGCTGGACCAGCAGCCACAGGGAGAAGCCTATTATTACAAACTGGCTCCAGGGGGAAGAGTGTGGATTCTGGCAGTAAGTTCAGGTGAGCCTGATTGGGAGATGGAAGTAGCTGAGCTGCCCCAGCAGCCAGGGAAACAGGTCCTGAGTGGGTAGATATAACATTTTTAGACAAGGGAGTTTTGACCCAATTGCCTGGAGTCTATTTTTCCTTCCATGATATTCCTTTGAATTTGTTAAGGCAGAATGACATAGAAGCTCTGACAGGTGTGGCGTGTGGGTGTAGAATGCGTGGCTCATTAAGTATCTAAGCTCTTGCTTTAGCATTTGGAAGGTCTGTAACAGGTCACTGATTCCCCCTGCATTTGAAATTTTACAGCACTCTGTAACTCAGCACACAGCGACACTTTAAAAGCTGGTTCTGGCTTTAAGAAGGAGCTGTGATTGCTCCCTGAGATTGTATAAGATGGTACCTTTATGCATAATTTCTCAAAAGGTTAATCCTCATTGTAACTTCTTTGTAAGATTCATCAAATTACCACCTCCCTTTGGGCTGGCTGAGTGGCTCAGTTGGTTAAGAGCTCTTTCAGGGGTGTGAGCTCTGAGCAACAGCGGTTCGAGTCCGGGCCCGAGCTGAGCTGCCAACAGGTGGCAGGATGGCTCGGCTTAAAAAAAATAAAAATAAAAAAATTAGCACCTCCCTCCTTTACCCCTGTTTTTCCTCCTAACACTCTTATTTGTTTATTTCTGTATTGTCTGCCTCTTCCCCTGGAGTGTGAACTCCAGGAGGGCAAGGACTTATCTGTATGGCTAATGACTAAATCTCCAGAACCTGGTATCTAGTGTAGAGCTCAATAAATATTTGCCGAATAAATGAATTATTAAGCAGGAGTATAACAAATAAGCCTTTGTTGTTCCCTAGCAGACAATCTGAGAGATGACCAGACACAGAGAGCTTCTCCTTCAGGCTCTCCATGCAGTCTCCCTGCCACTTACCTCCTAATTTTCTCCACTGAACACATCCAAAGTGTCCTCATCGGTGACAGTGGTACTTGGGGACAGCATTGTTCTCACAGGAAACAGGTCCATAAATCATGACTGTTAAGATTCTTTGAAGTTGCCTGTCACACTTATCATAATGCCATAGCCCATTTTATTTTTGTTTCTCCTCAGACATCCATCTTGTTTCACTTTTCATTCACTCATTTACTTCACTCCATTCATGGAGTCTTCATTGAACTTTCCTCTAGAAAGTTCTCTGTGCTGTCACTGTCCGGTCTTATCCTTGGTGGGGTTCCAAGTTATAATGACCACGAGACACTCGGGGCTCTCACTCTGTGCATATTCCTCGCTTCTCCTTGGATGTGGTGCTTACATACCCACGTTACGGAGCCATGGGCCTCTCCTTCTCCACCCCTTCCCACCACAAGCTCTTACCCTTCTTACCCCTTGTCCATCCATCCCATTGCCTAGCCCTCTTTAGTTGACTCTTTTCCTGGCCATTTTCCATTTTCACCTCATTCCAAGAGGGGCTTCAGCTCACTACATTACCCAGGTGTCATTTCACAAAAGATGGGAGGCAAGTCTAGGGAGTCAGCCCTTCTATTGAGATTCGCGGGTAACACATCATCCTAAATACAATAGAAGATTTTCTCTGCTCAGTGATTGCGGGTGATTGTGAGTACTGGTTGGACCTTCTTGTTCTTGGTGTGGAGCAGACTTTTCCGGGAACCATCTGGCCTACAACAAAGGAGCTCTTCAGTGGTGATGAGCAGCTGCAGGATGGTACCCTGGTGGTATCATTAGATCTTTGTGGGGCTTCTCACTTGAGCCTGGCCCCTTCTCATTTGACTCTATCTCCTGGGTAAGACCCTGACCTGTTTGACTCAGTGTTCGTGGGAATGGGCAATAACAACACTAGGGTCACACTTTTCCACTCAGGGTTTAATTGCTGGAAGGGGCCTGGATGAGACTCAGTGACGGTGGCCAGACTCCAGCTATCTGCTTTCTGCTCCTTTCTCACAACCATTTCCTCTCCAAGGACCTTCCCTTTCTGAGTCCATGTTCACTAATTCTTGGTTTCTGGATGTCCTGTGTGGGTTAAATATTTTCCCTATATGTGTTATGCTGTCTTTAAATTATTGGGCGATCCAAAACACATTCTCCTAGGAGGTAGAGAATCAGGTTTATGCAGCCATATATATTAATCCACATTTTATAATTCATTGGTGGCACTCTTTTTATAAAGTTATTTTGTATGACCACTAACCAGTCTTTGCTCTTTTTGGTGTAGTATCTATTTTGTTGTTGTTGTTGAACCAGTTAATTTTCTCCCTGACATACAAAGCTTTTTATCTTTCATTCAAGAGCTATTACTAAGTGATCAGCTATGTCATACACGATTTCAGGCATTCAGGACTCAGCAGTGAACAAAACACACTAAATTCCCTGCTTTCTTGAAGATTTCATTCTAGTTGGGGTAAAGTAGACAACAAATTAACTAAATAAATAGAGTGTGTAACATTTCAGAATGAATAAGTCCTCTGTAGAAATACAAAGTATGGATGGAAAATGAGTATATGTGGCAAGGGACAGTTGCAATTTTAAGTTGTGTAGCCAGGGAATACCTCACTGAGAAGATGGCATTTGAATAAATACCTGAAGGAGGTGAAAAGGACAATGGATTTCTGGGGGAAGGAGTACTCCAGAGAGAGGGAACAGCATGTGTAAAGGCCTAGAGTGAGAGCATGCAGGGAGACACATCACAGAAGCTAATGTGATAAGAGCTGAGTGAATGAATGAATGGTAGAGTAGCAAGAAATAATGTCAAGAAAGTAGAGTACTGCAAGTTCACAAGGTTCCCAAGACCTCTCTCAGGTTCAGTGATCTGAAGGACTCACAGAACTCAGCAAAGCCATTATATTCACTGTTATGGTTTATTACAGAAGAAAAAAATACAGATTAAAAATCAGCATCAGGAAGAGGTGCCTAGGGTAGGACCTGGGAGACCCAGGCACAGAGCTTCCAGTTGTCGTTTCTCAATGGAGTCACGTGAGAAGCACTTTTCTCCCAGCAACAAGGTGTGACAATACACACAGAGTGTTGCCAACCAGGGAAGCTTATTGGAGTCTTGGTGTCCAGAGTTTTCACGGGAAATTGGCCACATGGACGCACTGACCACCTGCATGGTTGACCTTGGTCTTTAGCCCATGTGGAGGTCAAGCTGATTCTGTGTAACCCAAGGCCTCCAGGTAAACAAAAGCACCTCTGTTGGGTAGAACATCCCAAGGTCTTAGAGTTTACCTCCCAGGAGCTGGGGGCAAAGCACTAAACCTTTCTTTGGCCAAAGTTAATACTTTACTGCACAGAAGCCAGATCATGCAGGTCTCAGTAAGCCATTTAAAAGATGTTGGCTTCTAGGCTGAGATGGAAAACTTTGGAGAGTATTGAGCAGGAGAGTGACATGATTTGATTTATTTTTTTAAACAGGATTTCTTTTTTTAACAGGATCACCATGGAATGAATAACAGGATAATTCCAACAGCTAAATTGGAAAATAGATTGAAAGACTGAAGCAGGGTTACTAATTAGGAAGCTACAGTTATAGTCCAGATAAGAGGTAATAATAGCTTGCACCAGGGTAGAGATGGTGAGAAATAATCTGATGCTGGATTGAATTTTAAGTCAAGAGTGTTTGCCAATAAATTAAATGTAGTGTATGATAAAAAGAATAATCAAAGATGACTCCAAGTCTCTTGGCCTGGGCAATTGGGACAGCCACGTTGCCCAAAAATGAGATGAGTAAGATTGCAGGGGAGAAGATCTGGAAGGAGGAAGACTAGGAGCTTGGATTTTGCACACGGAAGGCTGAAACGCCCATTAGACAACAAAGGGACAATATGAAGGAGACAAGTGTCTAGAGTCCACGGGAGAGGTCTGGGCTGGAGATTTATATTCATGATATAAAGATAGAAGGCTTGGAGTCGTCAGTCTATCACGAGAGTGTAAAGCCATGAGACTAGCAAGGAAGGGTAGACA
This sequence comes from Hipposideros armiger, assembly GCF_001890085.2. NCBI lineage: Eukaryota > Metazoa > Chordata > Mammalia > Chiroptera > Hipposideridae > Hipposideros > Hipposideros armiger. The sequence goes on along the minus strand of NW_017731366.1, from coordinate 4,796,785 downwards.
GAATAGCGATAAAGCCCAAACTGCACCCCAGGTGCTCCAGTGTGGGAGGTGGGGAGATGAGGAAGAATCAGAAAGGTAGGAGAAAAATGAGACAGTGGTGTCAAGGAGCCGAATGGAAGAGGCAGGGGAGCAACTATGTTAAATTCTGCTGACAGGCCAAGTAAGCTGAGCACCGAGAGGAGACCGTTGGCTCTTGGAATGTGGAGGTCACTGTGACCTTAGCAGGAGCAGAGAGAGAGAGAGAGAGAGAGAAGGGGAGGGGAGGGGAGGGGAGGGGAGAGGAGGGGAGGAGAGGAGAGGAGAGAGATTCTACTTTATACACAGAGAAAGCAAAGACCCGTGTATGTATGTAGGAAAAAATGTCAAGTTCTGAACTCCTGGTTAACAGAACTTCCCTCCATTGAGCAGCATCTCTGAATTTCCTTCTACTTATGAACATAGAGAAAAATATAAAAAATCATAGCTGAAAACATAAATTGGCCCAACCTCTGACCAGAATATAGAAGAATTGTCCAATAATAATGATGTTTATAAAGCTGGATTGTTAAAAACAATACTCATGGTATTATCTATCTTTGCCTCATGAAATAGAACTTCTCTGCATCCTGAGTGAGGGACCAAGACATCATGCCCTTACCCTACTACCTGTTTTTTTTACTTTGGTGCTTCCTTGCTTTTGACATCTAGAGATTTCCCTTTCTGGAACTTAAACTTGCATTTAAATTTATTTTGTTATATTTTATGCAACAATTCTATTTGCTTGGAGTGTGGGGTGTGTGGGGTGTGTGTGTGTGTGTGTGTGTGTGTGTGTGTGTGTGTGTATGTGTGTATGTGATGTTCCACATCAATTAAATCTTTCATATTGACCTGAGGTTCACTTTTTAAATAAAAAATAGTAGATATTATACTTAACAGTCAGAATGGACTCAATTACATTAAAAGAGAAGAAGCACAGCAAAAAGAATAGGAGAAAAAAACAACCAAATATTAGCAGTTGTAATTTTAGGTAGCAGGAATGTGGATAATGTTTTTCTCTTTTTCTATTCCTAATCTTTAAATGTGTGTGTATTATAAAAGGGAGAAATTTTTTTAATTCAAGTTAGATTTTAAGACTTTAAGATATGTGCTTTGAAGCTCCTTTTGAGATACCCCGGATCTACAAGTATTGGGATTCATGAATCTGATCTGCAGTGAGGTTTACAGGTAAAGACTCTTGTTCTGAATTTAACCTGGAGAAAAATTTGGGCCTTATGTAGATGAGAAATTGAAATGCATTCTACCAAAATGCTTCTCTATATAACCATAGACCATCTGACCATATCTATCTATCTATCTATCTATCTATCTATCTATCTATCTATCTATAGGAAAACTTCAGAGAAGGGTAGATGTAAGGTTCAAACACTGTAGAGAGGACAAAGTTTTTTTCTGTCAGCATCTGTGACTTCTTATTGCTAACGGCCCCACTCTCAGCTCCATATAATGGGTCTGTGGCAGCTTCAAGTTCTCGTCTCATCTTCAAGATGGCTGACAAAAGCTCTCCTTCACGTCTAGAAGGAAGAAAGAAAGAAGGAGCTTTCTCTTTCCAGAACTTCCATCTTCTTATTGATTCCTTGGTTTTGACTCGGTGCCCTGTTCACTTCTGGCTCACTGGCCAGATCTGGGTGATGCGAGAAGCTGACTTCTGCAGCTTCGTGCTCAACGTCTCCGAAAATACCTGGCTGAGAATGGAGAGACAGAACACTCTTGGTGTGAGAAGTGGGGAGTAGATTATGGTGAGGCCACCTTAATATGGCAACCACATTCTCTAATGATCACATCTGGAGGGGACAAATGTATCATAAAGTGGTGTGGTGATGAGCTCATGGTAATGGGATTCCAGTTTGCAATCATCTGGAAATTGGGAATGAGGTTAGTCCACCCATCACCAGCTGTGTGCTGTCTCTATTTCTTGAGCTTTGGATCTGGTTCTTAGTTCTCCTCTTGCTCTAAAATCCTCTGACTTTTAATGTGTCAAGAGATATTTTCCTCTGTTAGTCTACATCCCCAATAGCTTGTGCTACTTAATCACATGACTAAAATAAGCAGAAATCTCATTTAACTAAAGGTAAGAAGGGAAGCATTGGCTGTAAATGCTATTTAATTTAGCATGGAAAGTAATGCATTTTTAATAAGGAACACATTAAAAACTCATAAAGTGGTTTATTTATAAGGTGGTTAACCACCCCCCCATTACCCCAATAACTACAGTTAAGTTCCATCAACTATTCAGTAAGGGCAATTATACAAATGCCATGTTTCATTTTACATCTGATTATAGTAGTTCTCCTTTCTCACACACTCTGTGTCAAAGAGTAAGTGCATAGAATTTTAGAATCTGCAGAGACAATAGGGATAATTTAATATCTCCTCCCCACCCCCAGGTAATTTGACAGATACATTTTCTGAGGCCTGAAGAGATTTTAAGCAATCTGCTAACAGTCACATAGATGGTTTGCTAAGTTCAAGTTAAGAATTTAACCAAAGACTTTTGATCTCTCAGTTCACTCATTGCATAATACAATTGTTCAAATCAACAAAGATGTACTGAGCACCAATTATGCCCTGGGCAGTATGCCAATCACTGAACTCAGAACAAGGCAAGACATGGTTTCTGGTTTTAAGGAACTCCAAGAGCTGTCCAGTAGGTAAGAGAGCAGTGTCAGCCATATAATTAGAGTCTGGTATGATACATGCAATATGACTGTTTAAAACACAGTCATATTGTAGTAGAGCAAGTGATGAATGCTCTCTTGAGAGTCAGGGATGACTTTGAAGAATTGGCAATTCATGCACAGGGTTTTGAAGGATGAATAAGAGTTCCACAATTGATCCAAGACTGGGAGAGCATTTGATGTAGAGGAAATAGAATGTGTGAAGGCACAGAGGTGATAAAAAATAAGTTTGGAGAGAGACAGATCTAGATTGAATGCTGGTTCTCAGGCTTACTAAGTGGGTGACTTACGCAACTTATTTATCCCGTCTGCACATTCACTTTTTTTTTTCATTAGAAAAATGGAAATAACAATACATATTCTATAGGATTATGGAGAAGATTAAATAATGCTGCAACTATAAAGCACATAACATAATAGGAACTCAGGAGCAGATAGCGACTTCTTCCCATCTTCCTTCTTCTTCTCTTCCTTCTTGCTCCCCTGCAAATCTTCCTGGAGAGGAGAGTACTGGAAAAAAAGCTTAACAGGCAGGAAAGAAATAGATCATGGGGAAAGCTTGCCATGAGAAATTGTTGCTGGATTCTTAGGGAAGAAGTGAGAAGATCCAATTTACATCCCAAAAGGTATTTTTGAAAAAGCTGTGCATAGGAAATGGATAGAACACTATTTTAATAACCTAGGTGAGAGGTCTTGAAGACATGAGTAGCAGCAGTAGAATGGAAAGAAGAAAGCATGGATTGAGCTATTTGGGGAGGTTCAATAAGCAGGATATATTCTGGTATAGCTTTTTTCACTGCATTTTGGTTTTCATTTCCACACGTACATTAGAGATTGTGTAGAGGGAAAATGTTCACTAGTTAGGCCCTAAGGTAAGCTGCTCTGGCATCGGGAAGGAGGCGAAAGGGGAAAACTCTGCAGCAGCTGCTATTGCTTTAGGCTCTTGTGTCTCTAAAGTGCTTCCACGGAATCACTTAAATCATCCACATTTTCATTCACATGAAAAGAAACCTCAGAGGGAGCCACTGCATTGTCAAGACTTTTCTCCCTTGTCTGACTTTAAAGCAACTCCTTCAACTACTACCTTCCTGAGGCAATAATCTCTTCACTACAATTTATTAACTCAGGGTAACCTCAAATACTTTACTTTTAAGCAGCTCAAGACATCCCTCTAAGGCTGGCCTGTGTCTCCCCTTTAACAGGCATTGAAGGGGCTCAGTGGGTGCAGGGCACACCGGGGAGTGCTCACCAAATCCCTTGGATCAACTGCATTACCTCCATGGCCTCCATCATTTACCTTCTACTTCCCTGGAAAAGCCCTGGGGCCTTTTCTACATGTTTGTGTTTCTTGTTTTACATTAGTTTTAATGGCCCGTTTACTAATGACCAAATTGAGAGATGGAATAATTTGTACACACACACACACACACACACACACACACACACACACTCACACACGCTCACACACACCAACCTCTCCTTCAATACCCCAGAGGACTGATAGCAAGAAAAAGAATGTTATCTGACTTCCAACCTCCTAACACGGATGTGCTTGGCTCTAGTCAGAGGGAGGCTTAGTCCCCCTGCAACTCCATTTCATGCTGATTTTAGATCTAAGTAGCATTTCAATATTGGTTCATACTTTCTTTTTTAATATTAATAGCCCTCTATACACTTTGAAAATGCTTTAATTCTACCCACATATGAGTTTCTGCATAACCTGTGAAAGCTGGTCCATGTAAGAAAAGCATCGTGGCCTCACACTTTTCATAAAATGATTGGTCTTTGACTTCATTCTCTACCTACACAATTATCTACATATACTTACAAAATATCTCTATATAGGAGCCCAGATGAAAATAACTGAAGAACTATTGCCAAGGTATTTGTGCTTTTATCTGTAAAAAGAACCATGTGCTTTGACTACTGCCTATATTAAAAAACAACAACAAAAAAACCACTCACATAACTTCCTTAGATCTGACATGATTTTGAGTTTTTTTCAGTTAGATATTGAAAGCACTCTCAGAATCCCCCAAACCTCAGAACACACATTTAGAACACTGTGCTTGGGATACCTGACTTTCAGCTTGGGACCCAGAAAACGAGACTTTGAAAAACCTACATCTGAAGCGCTTTCATTACCTGAAATCAAGTGAATTTAAGTTTCATTACCTTTAAACCAAGTGAAATAAAGTGGTTTTCTCAACATTCTGTGAGGCCAAATTGAATAGATCACAGATGATGATATGCTATTTATACTGGATGTTTTGTTTTTTTTTTAAAGATTTTATTGGGGAATTGGGGGATGGGAACAGCGCTGGGGAATTGGGGAAGGGGAACAGACAAGTTGTTGTCATTTTGTTCTTCAGTCTAGTTGTGGAGGACGTTGCTTCACTGGCCCAAGCTGGCACCATCATTGCGCTCTTCCCGGGTGAGACAGATCAGTCGCCGGCTTCTGGACGGCCGCTCACGTTGGCTACTGGCCGCTCATGCTGGCTGCCAGCTACACATGGTAGCTTATGGCAGCCCACTGCAGCAGGGGACTGCAGCCTACGCCGTCACCGGCGACCCACAGCAGCCCAGCTCCAGGTCAAGCTGTTGTTCAGCATTTTAGCTGTAGAGGGCAGTGTCTCTGGTCCTCATATGTGGGATCTGAACCGGGGCCCTCTGGCATCCCAAGCCAGCTCTTAACCAACGCGTCACTTGGCCGGCCCTATACTGGATGTTTTTAAGAAAGAAAGACAAAGCAAATAATAGCAATAGCACTACACCTGTTAATTTTTGTGCAGTAGATGAATCTGCTATTTCTTCCAGTTTTAGGTCTATCAATTAATCAGCCGACCAACCAATGATGTTGACCACCTGCTACATGCAAGGTACTATGTTAGCCACTAAGGACTCTCAAAACAGCACATCTCATCAGCTGCCTTTAGTCTTCCCCCTCCTGGTTGTCTGGAGAGGACTGTTACCTTATTTTCATTGTATGTTCGGCTGGGTCTTCAGCTATTCAGAGTGAGGCTGGAGAGCATCATAGATGTTAAGCCATGTAGTCTCTTACTTAAAAAGGGTAAGGTGATGGCTAAATTCTCTCATAGATGTGCGGGGTCCATGAAATTCCTTCAGATCATTTCTGCTCATGACTCAAAGTGAGGCCATTTGCCAGCCAGCACTGTGACATCTTCAGCAACTACCTTAGGTTAAAAAAAACACCACCAAAAAGTTTGACCTTGGAGTAGCCTAGGAGTCTGGCCACTATGTGGCTCCAAATAAAAACAACTCCTCACCTTCTTCATTTGATGAGCGGCTTCAAACTTAAGCCAAAGGAAGCTAAAATCCACATTGACTCTTGTTTAAGATAAGAATAAGATCAGAGAAACAAGGAAAACCATTCTACAAATCAATTATGGAATACACAAAACTTAGGTGCTCTGAAGTCAGAAGCATATTGCAGGAGAATTATGCTTATAGGTAGTTTAGAAAACTTCTTTTAGATACTGAATCCTGGATGTATTTGAAAACAGAACTCACACTGTGCTATCCTATATGGTAGCCACATGTGGTTATGTAAGTGAAAGTTAATTAACATTAAATTAAATTAAAATTCAGTTCCTCAGTAGCGTTAGCACATTTCAAGGGCTTAATATCCACATGAGGCTAGTTGCTTCTGTATTGGATGGTGAAGATATAGAACATCTCCACCATCCAATAGCATAGCCCTGTATTAAAAGATTAACTCAAGGCAAGAATCGCAGACCCAACATCCGTAAGTTTGTCTTTGCTCTTATGGATTTTTGTTTTCAGGTTTTCAAATGCACTATGGCATTAAAAATAATTTTACATAGTCCCCTCACCTTGAGACAAGTCAGATAATGGGGGCTGTGGTTCACCACCATGGCAACCTCATGGTGTAAGTGTAGGAATAACGATCACTAAGTATCAAATTACTACCTGGCAGTGGGGTTGATTTAGTAACTTACAAATAAAACTCTGTTGTGCAGAAGGTGTCAGAATGCACCTCACCGAAGAGCATTTTGATGTATGCTATTCTGCACGCCCAGTTATTTTTCAAGTCAATGAGAAGCAATATTTGTTATTGGTGATTAAATTACCACAATGAGCAGATTCCTGGCACCAGCTGAACCCTGGTGATTAGGGAAAGAGAAATATGAATTTTGTCTTTATTCGCCTCGGTTCAAATCCAGCCATAACTTTTTGCTGGGTGTTGGCATTTAGATGAAGAAGTACTTTTAATTTAACTTTATCTTGTTATTTTATTACCCTTTTGCAGTAATGGCAAACTTTGTACAGAACTATAAATCAAGGCCAAATGTTGCCCGGGTGCCATGGTACAAAGATTCATTCAGTGTGCTCACAATCTTATGATCTACAAGGTGATTCATCACTTGTTATCCTGTCTTCCAGCTGAGGAATTGGACGCTGATGCATATTAATATACAAAAGTCAGTGCTGGGCGTGGAGCCTGAAAAGTCTTGCATAATATCCTTCTCAGATCTAACTGATTCTTAACCCATTGGCTGTAGGAAGGGCTGCCTTTTAGAAACAATTACCTAAATCCAGTGAATTCATCTGGGAAGGTGGTGAAATGCCAAGTATGGCTTACCCTACCTTTCCTTGGCTGTTGACAGTTTCCCCAACACAACAGTTTAGATGTGACCAGATAAGAAAGACAGGAAATATAAGCGCCCCAGGAGAGAAGAAAGCATTACACTTTCCAAAGCGCTTTCATGTATAATGCCCCATTGGAGCCTCATATTCTGTATTCAAGCAGGGAAGGTTTAAATGTCACAAATGAGGCAGCTTTCTGGAGAAAAGATCATCACCTTTCGGTCTGTGTTCCACTGGCCCCCTTCCTTCCCATATACTTCTATTTGTAATTATTTGTATGCATGACCATCTCTCTCACTAGACTTGAAGGTCCCTGGAGGTGGGCGTGGGATGACCACGTTCTTATTTATCTTGTTTTTCTGGGATCTAGCGTGACGCCTGGTATAAGAGTTGTTTATTTGCCCAGAAGAAAAAGGGTGAATGTAACACAAAATATCTGTAAAAGAGTTACGGTGTCTTTTTAAGGGTTCTCCCTTATTCTGGGCTTTGTTTCTCAGGGTGTTTGCTTTACCCAAATTCAGGAAGATGTTGTTTAGCATAATCTGGGTCACACAGTCTCCAGTGATGGAGTTAGGTCTAGGACTCAGGTCTCTTTCACAATACCTTTTCCACTAAAACGTTCTATTCTTTTTATACCATTGAGTAGTTTAAGACATTCCATCTCTCTTTGTAGCTAGCCTAACAAAAGGGAAAATGAATTTTACCTGAATTCTGAACAGAAATAGATTACAAATGTCTAAGTAGGAAGGAATGAAAAGCTGCCTTGCTGTTTCTACTTTTGTTCCTGAATATGATGTCTAAAACCCTTGTGATGTGAAAGGAGATCTTAATAAAAGCAAATGTGACTACAGCTTTATATGGTAAAGTCGACTGTAAGTACAGACAGACAGACGAATTTGCAGGTCACTGGTGGACACAGGCCTGTGACAGTGTGTGTGCAGGTCATAGTCTTGTTCTGTGCTTGGCCTGGAGATTCGAGAGGAGAGACAGAGCTTAGATGATAGAACTGAAGAGGTTGAAGAGGCAGCAGTCTCCACAATCAGCAGGACTTCGTATTTCACGGATTAAAACTCCCAACTATCAAAGTCTAGTGTCAGGTTTACTCTATCGACAAACATCATAACTGCTTTATACATCTTGTATGTTGCACTCACCTTTCCTCTTCTGAGCAAATGCTTTGTTATATGTAATGGTTTTACTTATATTGATCTTTAGCACTACTTTTGTGTTTATGGTTTCATTATCTTTTGTATTTCTGAGCTCTCCCTGTTTTAGTTTTCAAGTGTAAATGATCAGTTCTCACTTTTGAATACAGTAGTGCCCTCCCTTCCCTTATCTGAGGTTTTGCTTTGCAGTTTGTTACCAGCGGTCAACCGTGGTCTGAAAATATTGAATGGAGAAATATTCAATCCAGAAATAAACAATTCATATGTTTTACATTGCACAGCATTCTGAGTAGCGTGATGAAATCTTGTATTATCCCACTCTGTCCAACTCAGGACGTGAATCATCCCTTTATCCAGCATCTCCATGCTGTACATACAATACAAGAACATATTTTCAGAGAGAGAGAGAGAGAGAGAGAGAGAGAGAGAGAGAGAGAGAAGAGAAGGACCACATTTCCATAAATTTTATTACAATATATTGTTATAGTTTTCTATTTTATTATTAGTTGTTAATTTCTTACTGTATCTAATTTATAAATTAAACTTACACACACACACACACACGCACAAACATATATGAAAAAACATAGCACATATACACTTCAGTACTATCCATGGTTTCAGGCATCCACTGGGAGTTTTAGAACATATCTCCTATGGATAAGGGGGGACTACTGTACCACTTTGAATCTTGTTGAAATGAGGACTTGTTTACTTGTTCTCACAAAGCCTTCCTTCCCCTCTGGATCACAGAGCAGTTCCTTGAAGGTGTGTGAGGGACTCTTAGGCTGTGCTCACATACAAAGGAAAGCCTATTGTGATGTTGGGAGCTGAGGTGTGGGAATCACGCAGTTTCTGGCTGCAGTTTGCTTCCCATGTTTCTTCCCGTATGCGGGTGTTCAATGAACAGACATATATCAAAAGAGGTAAATGGCCTTACTTGAAGGAGAGGTAATATGCCAAAATAAACTGCAGAAGTAGTAAGAAAGTGGAATATTGCAAATAATATGCTAAGCTTTACTTTAAGTGTAATGTCAGAATAATTCTCAGTGTTATGACAGGGGACAAGGTAGAGAGGAGGTGGCACATAGTCCCTTCCTTGAAGTCCCATGGCCTATGGAAGCCCACAGTCAGTTTTTAGAACATACAAAGGCCCTGGAGGTGTTAGCATGTGATGGGCAATGGGGAGCAGAGGATGCATTTGGTAACAAATAGGAATGTAAGAACCTGTAAAGAAATTGTGTGGGAGAACTAGAGGGGCAGTAATAGAGTAAGACTGGAAAGTAACAGGTAATCAACCCCCAAATAAATAATTTTTATATATTGTTATTTTATCATTATACCAGAAAATATATTTATAAATATATTATTTTATCATTATACTAGAAAAATTTAAAATTATATGTACATAAGTAATCAATAATATGGTATATTTAAAAATAACCCTAGTTAATGGAATTCAGTGAGAACCCTCTACTTCTTATGTGGCTTTAAAGCGCTATCAAATCTCATTTCTTAGCTGTTTGCCAATGGTTTCTTTGCTTTTGGGGTAATTGCACTATTGCACAGACACCCCTTTTGACTAAATGTGTAGTTGAAATTGGTAGAGGGATGTGTGGAGTGAATACATTGGTCAATAATTTTATGACACTGTCTTTATTACATTTAAGCTTTTATCTTCCTAATAATGTTCTTCTAGAAAATTGGGCTTTTCATGCAACTTTTTATAAAGACTTTTAGGATTTTTATGAACCAGTTTATATTTGCGGTGGTTTAGTGTGGCAGGACATTTGGGAGTCATTTAAGACATGGGCACTTCCGAGTTGCACTGGGTTGTCCCTACAGGGCAGCGTGACCAGCACTGCCCCAGGCACTGCAGGACCCTACTCTCACTCCAACAGTGCAAAGAGTCCTTGAGACCCAAGGAATGTGCCCGTCCAGCTGCTCCCCCTTTCTGGACTACCCTCTCTGTGTACCCAGAATGCCCTGCTGGAGGGCCTGAGCAGCCTCTTCTATAGATCCTGTTCCTGTAGGGTGTAGATGTATAGGCTGGGTGTCCACCTGGGCTGGGGTGTCCACAGCGGGTGGCTAGTGAGGCTCTTTGCAGAGACCAGAGGTGTATGGGATGGAAAAGAAAGGGGCTTTCATTCACAAAGATTAGGCATGAGCTTGTTCCTGACCGATGCGTACTCAGCGGCAGTGGCAACGTAATCATTTTTACAATCAAATCATTCTGTGAATTTCTGTAATGCTCTCTAGTAAGTAATAGTACTACTGTTCTAAGCAAGGATTATTTTCTTTTCTAACAGATGATCTTTCTCTGAAGATAGAATCAAAGAAACCCTAGAGATGTTTCGTGCTATGATAGCACCAGTAGAATAAAAGTGTATAATTTTCAAAAGTGCTTACTTTCAAGAAAACTCATTGAAATGTATAAGATCTGGTATGTTTGGGAAAAACAAGCAGCCAACTTTAAACCAAACAGCTTTTTAACCAAAAGAAAAAAAAGTCAGTGCAGATTGGTATTATTAATGGAGTTTTTAGGGTGTAAAGTGATGTGGTGTGATATATTCAGCAAAAGTCAGGAAAACTGCACTCTAGTTCCAGCATTTCTGTGGAACAGCTGAATTATTTGGTCCATGACCCTTAGGATCTCAGTTTTGATGTCTATTAAATGAAAGAAGTCAGAGAAATATGCCTTCTAAGCTTTCTTCTATATTTGAAAGCCCAGGATTTTTGCACAAGCCACGTTCTCTCAGTCAGACATATGAGAAGCTATTCATCAAAGACCAGCAATTGTAACATGCACCATTAATTTGTGTACTGTTAAGAAAGAAATGCACTGCCTATCATAATTTTAAAAGACTATTAACTGTAAGAAACGTTCCAGTTTTGAGATGTGAAAAAAAATATGTATGTGTGTATATATATGTGTGTATATATATATATATACACACATATATATACACACACATATAAATAAAGTTTATCTTAAAGTCTCTAATATACAGTTATTCTTATTTATCTAGACATACTTCGTAGTATCTTGCAAGGTACCTATCATATCTAGTCATTCACTTATTTATTCAATAAATAAATATAAACTTAGTGCCTACTGTATTATAGGCAATACAAAATGCATATATCGAAATGTACTGACTAATGGAATTTTAGAAGTATACTTGCCTTCCATAACATCAACATGCTCATGAAGTTAGTGATGTTGATGAGAATTCAGCTCAAGAAAAGAGCAAGATGTTCTCTTTTGAGAACAGCACTATCACCAAAAACTTGATTTCTGATGTAGACATTTGCTCCATAGAAATTTGTATTCAGAAATGAAAGGCAGGTAAACAAGAATTCCCAGATCAGTTTCTTACTAATCAAGGGACCCTGGTTACTTTTTCCACATTTCTATGAAAACCTTGTAGAGAGAAGCACTTCTTAATTCCATGACTCTGATGAAGATGCTCTTTTATCTGTCACTTTTTTTTCCAGTAGCAATAGGGCAAGGAATGAGTGTTTTATGAAACACTTGTATACTCTATCATATGAAACAATTTTACATGATTTATTATCTTAAATCTTTATATTATTCATTTGTGTCTCATAGTGCCCCAAGACATAAGTAATTCTTTAAAGCAACATTTTGTAAGGAATGATACTTCCCCAGTGAGCTCACTCTCAGAGTCAGAATCTTGAGTGCACCAGGTAAGGTAACAAATTTCAGTCCCGATGTCTTCACCTACAGTGAATGTACTGGGACCTTAGGAAGATGGCAAAAGAATTAGCTGAACATGCTCGAACCCACTCTATATAATGGAAACCATATACAGTGATTTGAAGCCTAATTATATACAATGAATAATGATGTTCTGTTATACTTCAGGAAGCAACTGACAAAGCCCCTTAGTCAGGGATTAACTAAGGGAACGGTTTCTGTTCTTGTTCAGTTTGGATTCCCCTTCTCGAGCTGTCCTTGCCACACGGAATATTTGAATATTTCTAATTGGCCTTTTATTTCAGTTTCTGCTCAATGTTTGTTTTAAGTGCAGGGTCCTGACCAATCACATTTCCTTTTCCCTCTACTGCTGAAGGCTCCTCCCCTCGAGAATGGCTTCTATCTGGGTTCACAGGGCCCCAGCTTCCTGTTTCTCTTAGATCTGAGCATGGTGTGTTTTTGATCAGCTAAATCTCTTCTCCAGACTCCAGTGAAGAGAGGATTTCCACGCACTGCTGTCTGGGGGTGAACTGGGGAAAACATGGCTGCTAGGACACTTCCTGAGTCATGGTTCAAAGGCTACTGCAGGTTATCTGCTCAGAGTTTCTGTGTTTACCTAATTAAACGTTTTTTGTTACTTTTGCATGATCTACACTAGGATAAAAATCTACAGTTGGTTAAATATGTTGCTTATGGCCATTTCTATTGAATCTGAGTATCAGATCATAGTCAGAAACTCACACACACACACACACACACACACACACACACACACACCAGTTTCCACTTACATCACTTTGACCTATGCCACCCCTTCCACGAACATTATTGTAAGAGTAAGAATGTTTTATATTGGTTTCTCTTCCTTATAAATGTCGTTGAATAGCAGCTTTCCTGAAGAATCCTAATCCATATGACTACATAGTAAATATAAATTTTTCCCCAGTGGTCTTTTGGCTATGGAGAAATTAGCAGACTTTAAAGCAGAGTGGTTGGAAGAATCTCCTTGAGGGAAATGGGGTTGCAAGAGGGGAAGAGATTTATATTTTTCATTTAGTGGTAATACTTATTTTATGCAATCTTATATCGTTAGGCCCATTACAGGACAAGAATGTGAAATATGTCCTCCCTGAAGACAGTTTTTCATGTTTGCATAACATTTTCTGCTTTGAAGAAACCAGTCACAAGAAAGAGTCCACTGTGGATGTGCTTTAGTCCTGAGTGTTTATTTCAAGGGCTCTTCATCTTCCCTCCCCCCTCTGGAGAGCCGAGGCACCACAGAGCCCGCAGTCCTTAAGCACATAACCAATCGTCATCTCTGACAGTCAATTTCTGAAAGTTCCTTTTACAATCAATGACAAAAATGCCCATTGGTGGGTTCCATGTTGTAAGCTTCCCTCACAAATCACAGGCTGCTCTGGGATCCTTGTATTTATTCAGTCTGACCAAGCCGAAAGGGATTTCTGAGGGTAGAATATATTTGAGAATGTGAGTGTATGCCAGGCAAGGAGGTTCTTTAATAAGACATTTTATCACAAACACTTTTCAAATGCAATCCCAGCATAACCTGGACACAGTAGACTGGGTTTTGCATTTCTTGGCAAGATGCCTGGTACACATAATTTAAATATATATACATATATACACGTATATGTATATATACATATATACACGTATATGTATATATACATATATACATATGCATATATATACATATACGTGTATATACACACACACACATGTATGTGTATACATGTGTGTGTGTATATATACATATATATGTATATATACACACACACACACACACACACAAGATTCAAAGAAATTTTGAAAAAAATTCTTGAACTTGAAATAGGATGAACATTTGATGCCCAGTGGATTCACACATAAACCTGGAAATTTTCTTGGTATCTGCATTCATCAGAAACTGTTATGAAGCCAGACATCAGAAGCCAACACACTCTAATTCCCTTTGGTGGGGTGTGACAGCCAGAGGGACAGGGAAGTTTCAGAACAGAATTTTTAAGCATTTCCCTGTCACAATTCAAATGACATTTTTAAAAAGGGAATTAAAGATGGTGACATGCTTGGTCACTTATACCTAGGCCAGTCGTCAGTGGCAAGTGGTACTAAGGGAAGAAAGAGGCCTTTCTAGGTAAACTGAGGCAGTTGTCGTGAAGTCCCAGGAAGACAACGTGGGGAGTTAAGACCCTTAGGCCCAAGGACTGAGGTAGGACCTGGGAAGTCCTCAGGGTGATATCACGGGCTGGGAATACTCTCAGCGCCTGGGTTTTACCAGCCGTGGAAAGAGCCGAGGGCATCTGATACCTTTCAAGGTAGAGTAGTTCCAACCTATCTTTTAGCTTTACACTACTTCACCAATGCCTCTGAGTGTAAATGTCACTGGGCAGATTCTTTTAGAAAGTGGTTTGGCTATTTTACACACTGATGGGCCTTAAACGTTTTGCTGCTCGGGAAAGACAGGTAGGGCTCATTCAAAGCACCTGACAAGTGTTGTCTAGCAAAGGTGCCTTCTCTGAAGGGGAACAAAAGCCTGGAAGAAGCTCTGAATGTCAGATGCCTCAACCCACGCCGTAAGCTTCTAAGAGGGGTAGGGGACCTGGTGATAAGATCCTGCCACAAAATCTGTCTGCTCAGTGGGAGTGGACTGAGCCCTTTTCTTCCAGCACCTCTACCATGTCTTAAGAAGTGGACCCCTGATTTCACAGTAGGGGCAACAGAGAAACAGAACTGTTACTAAGGTGGCTGAAGAGTTGGCCAAAGTGTTCCTAAGGTGAAAGCACTTTGGGGAACATAGGAAGCAATGAAAGGAGAGGAGAAAAAAAAAAAAAGAAGAAAAAAATTCATCCCATGGATGTGGGACTCTTCCTAGTTTTAACCAATTAGTTAGCAGCGTGAAACATACCAGAAATGGGTGATGAATTATTTGGGTAGTAAGAACAGTTATTTTCCAGCAGTTGGTAACAAAGAAAATGGCATTCTTCATTTGGGTTTTACTTTCAGCTCTACCATCACTGTCTTTGAGAGTCTGAGTCAAGTCTCTTAACCTCTCTGGGGAGCTCCGTTTCTCCATATTTAAACGACAGACTTAACTCTAACGTCTCTCTTAGCATTAACACTCTGTGTAACCAAACAAAGTGCAATGAGTCATATGTGGTGGTTAATTTTATGTGTCATCTTCACAGAGCCAAGGCATGCCCAGATATTTGGTTAAACATTATTTCTGGATGTGCCTGCGTGTTTCCAGAAGAGTTTAGCATTTGGATTGGTAGACTGAGAAAGTAAATTGCCCTCTCCAAAGCGAGTGGACAGCATCCAGTCAGTTGAGGGCTTGAACAGAACACAAAGGCAGAAGGGGAGAATTTGCCCTCTGCCTGACTGCTTGAAATGAGACATCAGTCTCCTCCAGCCCTCAGGCTGGGTCTCCCCTGGGCCTTGGGCCTTCAGACTTGGGTTAGAACTACACCACCAGCTCTCCTGGGTCCCAGCTTTCAGATGACAGATTGTGGAATTTTTCAGCCTCCAAATTGCATAAAACAATACCTTATAAAAAATTTCTCTCTCTCTCTCTCTCTCTCTCTCTCTCTCTCTCTCTCTCTCTCTCCACCCCCCTCTTTCTCTCCACATATACACACAGTGCCAAAAAGTGTATACACATTTTAAGAAAGGAAAAAATTGTATTAAAATTGTAATCCTCAATATATACCAATAACAAAAGATGAATAGTCATGAATATACATTTTTTTGGCACCCCCGGTATATATCTCCCTGCCCTATTACTTCTGTTTCTCTGGAGAACCCTGACTAACAACTCATTGTCCATTTGGGAACAAAGATATTGCTCAAGTCTAGCCTTCTTTTCTCCAATTTCACTGAAAATAATTTTAGAAACTAATTACTTGCTTTATATTATCTTTGCTCCCTTCAAGTAATAATTGATTTTTCCTGCTTCATTCCCTGGTAGGAATTAGAAACATTGCATGGCCAACAGTATGCTACATGCAGAGCTTATAAGGAGGAGATGCTTTTTGCAGCTAGTTCCTTGGTGAGAATTCAGCAGGAGGAGCTCTTTAGCTGTGCGAACAGCTGTAGGAGGGGTAACTAGGCAGCAGGATCTACGGTATGCAAGAAAATAAAATTCTCCCAGCCGAGAGTGGCCTGCTTCATAAGAAATGGGATGGGCCCTTCCCCGAGACACCCTGACTGTTTCAGTCTTAGTCAGAGTGTCACCACGTAGTATCAGCATACAGTCAGAGGAAGCCAGGAACCCACACATCTGCCGAATCCTTCTTTAGGTCTGTTCCTTAAAGGTGGCTCGCTGTCCCTAATTGGTCCGTGTGGGTGAGGTCCAGAAGGGCCAGAGGAGTTGAGGTTTAGTGAATATGGTTGCTTCCATGGCTCTCTCGGCCTCACAGCAGCCCTCTGAGAGTGGAGGTACAGAATCACTGATGCAGGGGTATAGAGGCAGGGAAGCCACGTGCCTTGGGCTACCAAGGAGGGGGCATCTGTCAGTGAGCTCTCATTTCTAGAAGGCATGCCAGCTTCTAGCTAACTCCGCCAGATGCTAGTTGTCCAAGTCCTCCTCAAATCTGCGTGTGGGATCCTTCAGGGCAACCTGATGCTTCTCGGGCTGTCATGGGATTTATTATATTTTTTACTTACCTGTTTTCTTGTTTGATGGAGGATGCCACAGGGCTTAGAGTGGTCTCGGCCAAATGATCAGCTTGCTCCTGAGGACTCTGAACTGTTGCAGTGCGTTTGGATTTATACCCCTCAGAACTGTCATTAAAGGAAAACAGGGATGCTTTGGGGTTTTGAAGCCCATCTGTCTCCTGTTTTCATGCCCCTAGTCTGTGGAGCTGCCCCCGTTCCGCAGTGGTCCTGCCGCCTCCTCCCATTCTTCCAGCCTGCCTGCAGCCCCTCCACCGCACTTTGGAAGCAATGTGATGAGTTCACCTACGTTGTGCGTGACAGTGACTTGTTTTGTTTCTGCCAGGGCACCTGCACTTGAATAGAGCAAAATTCATTAACACACAAGTGATTTCAGGCAAACATCCAAGAGTACTTGAGGGGCTCTTATAGAGAGAGGCTCAGACTTTACATTACGTGGTCTAACCTCCAGTCAAGCATGGCTGGTCCTGCTTCACTGAACCCAGAAAGTTTTTTAAATTGCCTGGGAAAAAGCCGATGCAAATTTGAACTTATGACTCTTAAATTTGGGGGGTGGGGAGTTGATAGATCTTGTTGCGAATATGCTAAGAGCTACGGATCCCCACCCCCCCAGTTAAATACATGTACACACACATACCCACATTTATATACCATTCTAAGAGGGTCACCAGACTTCCGGGAGCTCATGCCGGGATTCCAAGGCTAGAAAAAGTCTGGTATGTGGAGTAAGGAGACATAGGTTTGAGGTCCCACGGTGATCTTAGGCAAGCTCTGTGTGTCCCTGTAGACTATACCAAACCGTTGGACTACTCAGCTGTTCTTAAGTAGGGACAGTGGAGGCATATTTCACGCCTCACATCCATCCAGAATATGTCTCATGTGGGGGATGGGCAAATGTTGTTTTGAAAAATATCCCCAGCTAAGCTGATATGCTCCCAATGGGGTTGAGAACCATGAGGGAAGTAGACTTCTAAGATTACCTTTGGCTCTAGTACTCGACGACTCTGAGGCTTCGCTTCAGAAATTCTGCTCCACAAAGTTGAGAGGCCACTCTGCCAAGAACTAGTAGGGAGAAGAAGATGTGTAGCCTGACAGAGGAGGCCAGAAGCCTGGCTTCCCTCTTCTTACAACTCTTTCCTGTTGTTTAATGGAGGAAATTAGTAGGAAGGGAGCAGAGCCCTTCTAGAATTCTCTTTTCCTTGAAAATCCATGGAACTAGAAGAGGATTTATTTATGCAATCTTGAGAGGATAGAAAGTCTAATTTATCTTTAGTTTTTGAAAGCCTATGCACATAGCATATTATAGATACAAAATAAATGCTTTTTGACTAAACTTTTTTTCATTAGTTACTTTTTTAATCAAATAATGTGATGAACTCCTGCTGTCCCATTCTGGTTGAGAATCACCAATATTATCCAGGGTTTTATTTTACTGAAGCTATTGAAATAGATATTAATTTATTGGTTAATTGAAATTCAAGAAATATTTACTAAATTCATATGCTTGACACAGTAGAGTTATTAAAAATAGTGGCGCTTTAAGAGAGTTTATAGTCCTGTGCTAATACCAAAAACCATATGTAAATAGTAACTATTGAAAAAATTATAGTCTATTTATGCTTTCCTCCCCATTCCAGAAAGGGGGATATAGATCTTTGTAAAATAAGACATTTAAAAATATATATATTTGGAAGCTGAACACTTCTCTTCATTTAAAAAAATTTTTTTTTTAATTTTTTTATTGGGGAACAGTGTTTTTCAAGGACCCATCAGCTTCAAGTCAAGTAGTTGTTTCAATCTAGTTGTGGAGGGCGCAGCTCCTTGGCCCATGTGGGAATCAAACCGGCAAACTTGGTGTTATGAACACTGTGCCCTGTCCTCTAACCACCTGAGCCAACCGACTCTCCCAAGACATTTTTTAAGTATCATTTATTATTCCCTGGTTTGGACCCCCCCTGGAATTTTTTTCTGGTGACTGCTCTTGTGAAGGGCCCAGACGCATACATGTGCTTTAGGTTGGAGAAGCAGCCCATTTGGGGCTCCCTCCGAAAGTATGTGTCATATAGCTGAGCCAGTTTCACCAAGAGCTTTATCTGTCTGTTCACCATTGCATGAAATAATTCTATAATATAGAGTTCCAGATGCTTAAAGAGGGCAGTAACCACAGACACCAAAGGCATCAATAGAATAGATAAAATTGATGAGATTACATATTGCTCTAGTTCAAAATTAGTTTCATTCAGGAGAAGATTAAATTGCTTCAAATACTGGAATCAGCCCTTAGAAATTTCGTAACTGTGTATAATAAAAGACTACTTTTTCCATATAATAATAGTTGTATTTTGGATTTATATCCTCCTAGTGGGAATAATACGAATAATACTAATAATGGATATTCTGTATGTGGTATGCTGTGCATTAGGTACTTTAATATTGACTTATATTACTTGACATACATTGAACATTTACTGTTTTAGGTACTCAAGTAATTAGTTATTAGCTTGGAACTATTATTGTCATCCTCCTTTTATAGTTGAGAAAATTTAGGCTTAGAGCGATTAAGTGACTTATCAGAGGTCGAGCTGATAAGTGGTGGAAAGCTGGGATTCTAATATAGGTTCTCTAATCTTATTTCTAATTCAGTCCTCACGGCAATCCTATACAGTAGTTACGGACATTTCCATTTTACAGATAAGGAAACAGAGTTGGAGAGGTGAACTATAGCCTGATAATGTCATAGAGCTAGTAAATGGCAGAGCCAGGCCTGGAATCCAATTAGTCTGACTCATAAACCAGTGTCTGTTTTGCTGCACCACATTGAGTAGCCATGGACCTAAAACGTGTTACAATATAAAAAGGGAGCTACTTACTATCTCAGCTTTCAAAACAATAGACATTTATGTTGGTTTACTTAATAACTTTCTTTCCTTGGATTTTCATTCTCAGAGGAAAATGTTTGGTAGCTGGAGAGTTTCTAGAAAATATATGACATTTTTGTTACTACTTATAATGATTCATTTTATTCCTTTTTTTTAATACAGTAGTACTTAAATGAACTATTCTGCAATAGAATTCTTTTTTGGTACAATCCAGTATGGACTTTTGGGACACCTACCATTTGCAAGGCTCTGAGTTGGGCACAATGACGACTATAGAGATGAATAAAACATAGTCTATTGTGGGGGACAAGGCAGAATCCCAAACACCATACCGGAGAACAAATAAGCAAATAAACAATAACAGAGTGTCATACAGGTCTTAAGCAGAGAGAAGAGAACAACTTCACATGGAGACGTTGGAAGCAGAGATGGACCTTGAAGGATGGTGTGTTCGTTTGCTAGGGCAGCACAACAAAGTACCAACAACAGAAAATAGCAACAAAGATTTATTTCTCACAGTTCTGGAGGCTGTAAGTCCAAGATCAAACTGTCAGTAGGTTTGGTTTCTTCTAAGGCGTCTCTTCTTGGGTTTCAATAGTTGCTTTCTTGTTGTGTCCTTACTTGGTCATCCCTCAGTCTGGGTCGTAACTGCCTCTTCTTATAAGCACATTAATAGCATTGGATCAGGGACCACCCAAATGACCTCATTTTACCTCAATGACCTCTTTAAAGAGCCCATCTCCAAATGCAGTCACATTCTGAGGTACTGGTGTTAAGACTTTAACATACAAATTTTGTGAAGACACAATTCAATTCATCCTATAACAGATGGGTAAACTCTCAGTTTAGAAGGAGAGTCAGAGAGACCGTGTTTAGATGGGAAAAATATGATATATGTTTGGGGGAGTAATTTAGTAATCTAACTTGATGGAGAAAAGGTTCCACTTAGGGGGATCCCGAAGTCAGGGCGGGGAGTTGGTGCTTATTTGGTGGGCAAGGGGGAGCCATTGAAAGTCTCTAGCAATGAAGTGATTTGATAAAGCTCTACTTGGGGACTTTCGATCAAGCTGTAATGCGTTGGGCTGGCTGGAAAGAACAGAGATGGGAGGCAAGGAGTCCCTCTAGGAAATTCAGTCAGGAAGAGATAGGAGTATGATTGAGGAAATGAGTCAAGATGGTGGGTACATAAAGAACAACTGAATCAGAGATTTAACTCACTGAACATGGTGCCTAGTTGATTTTAGGGGAAGAAATGGGAGAAGGGCTCCAAAATGGCTCCAAGCAAGGATTAATGAGTCAAAGAATGGTCTTGTAATTAGCTGAAAGAGGACAGGGTGTGGGGGGGTTGGAGTGAGAGGATTCTATTTGAGAGTGAAAATGTTAAACTCAATTTAGAACATATCAAGTTTGATGTTCAATAGACAGGAATTTGAAAAGATGAATCTAGAATTTAGGACACAGATTTGAGTAAATGAAAGATTATTAAATTATGTGAAAGTTTTATTAGGAAAGAGGTTGGAGAAATATACACTAAAGTATTAACAGTGATTGTATTAGGGGGTAGAATTAAAGTTAATTTGTATTCTTTCTTTTCGCCTTTTTGGTATCATTCAGAATGTTTACCGTGAGCAATATTATTAATTTCATAATTGTATTATTGTGAGGAAGGCTCTCCATGTTTTTTAAGGCCCATCGAAGATGGATTTAAGCTCCCTATTCCCTCACTCATGATAGGTTCAATACTCTCTACATGATATCTAAGAATCTAGGAGCCTCTCATAGCTTATGTGTAGAGTGTCTAAAATCTCACCAACCACCCCTATTGTGTACCTCATTTATCTAGATATGAATCAGTATTTTCCTTATTTTGAGGGTTCATTAAAACAGGCTCATATAAGTCCTTCTTTGAGAGCAGAATTTGTTGACTATTAGAAGAAATTGGGGACTTTCCATTTCAGATATGCAAATAACTTAACATTGATGTAGGTACATCCCCCTTTTGAAAGTGTTCCTTGGCCATTTCTGCCAACTCAGCCTCAGTTCGTACCACTCATCTCTACTTCTCCTCTTGGGACCACCTCTCCTCCTCCTTCATCCCCCAAATTCCTCCCATTTTCTTAAGAAAATCAGTTTAGTCCTTCTTATAGTCTGGCCTCTCCTTCCAGATTTTGCCCTCAATCTTGTCCTTTTTTACCGAAGTGGCCCAATAACATCTCTTCCTAAGACAGTTTCAACCTTATGAAGAATTTTAGTTCCTGGCTGTAATATGATTTTTTTTTACTCTGAAATAATTTATTTAAATAATACTTTAAAAGTAACTAAGTATTGGGAGTCATGAGTGAGATGAGACCACCTGAGCAGTGTACGCAAGGCTAAAAGAAATGAGGCTGAGGAATGCATACAGTGAGGGGTGGAGTGGGGCGGGGGTAGGGGGTAGAGAGCCCAGGGGGAATTAGGAGAGTAATTAGGGAGGTGAGAGCTTTAAGAAGGAGTGGAAGTTAAATCTCAAGGGACAGGGCTCCAGAGGATGAGGATGAAAACAGAGTCACTGGGGCCACCAGATTCAGGATGGGGGTGCTATTGGGGTCCAGACCCAGGATCCCTGTTGGGGTTGTCACACCCAACAATTACTGCCTTGATGAATAGGGGCACTCCAGAACCCCTGAACTAACCATTTAAAACAGTGGCAGTGAATTTATTTATGTGCAACGCCAGAGAACCCCTTAGCATTGAACTTGACTTGGCTGAGCTTGTGCCCAGCTGCTCCAGGGGCCTCCTCTAATCACCAGTCTAGCTTTGTACCCTTCCTGGATCCCTGCTGTTTGCCTGTCACAGCCTCAGACACCAGATCCTCTTACCTTGTCTCTGCCCGGAGGCAGGGATTGGTAGTAGAGAACCTGGGTTTCTGACTTTGCCATCTCCTAACTGTGACCTCGAGCAATCACTTTCTCTCCCAGACTCCGTTTCCCTATCTGTTCAGTGGTAATGAACATAGTTAGACATGCCACCTGCACTTTTCAGGTTTCTTATGATGTTGAAATGAGAAAAAGTATAGGTGCAAATGCTCTATAAAATGCTATTGACCCAGACTTCCTGGGTTTGGCCACCATTCCTGCCCATTACTAAACATGTGACTTTGAGCAAGTTACTTAACTTTGTGCCTCTCAGTTCCTTCATGTGTAAAACAGTGATAATAATCATACTTACCTCAAGGGATTGTTGTGTGCTTTAAAAAAGTTAGTATGTATAAAAAATACAGAACAAATCATGGCACTTTATAAATGTAGCCTGTCTTGTCCTCCAAAGAAATCAAGTCAGTCGAAAGTTTATAAATACAGAGAGATGACTTATATTAGAAGCAGGTGAAAAGATGGTGATTTCTTCTGCTTTCATGCTCCTGCCTCCTCTTTACAGCCAACTCCCATTCTGACTTTGTTTCCTGCCAGTTTGATTCCTCCCCTGCCAGACCCAGCTGGGATCAGTTTGCTGCAATTTCAGGTGCTGCTTCTTCCCAGAGAGAATCTTATATTCTGTCCAGCTCTGCTCTGGTCCTAAGTGTGGTTCATGAGGAAGTGGAGAGAGCTGCAGGGTGTTTGGAGGCCAAAGAGAGGTTGCCAGTGGAGAAGGGGAGATGGAAGATGCTGGCAGGAGGTGGTGATTGATGGAGTAAGTACCTGGAGGGGGCAGGATGGGGTGGGTTCAAGAGCACAGGTCCCTGAGAACAAAGTTGGCTGGGTTTTTTTAAAGTCT
Organism: Hipposideros armiger; assembly: GCF_001890085.2. Lineage (NCBI taxonomy): Eukaryota > Metazoa > Chordata > Mammalia > Chiroptera > Hipposideridae > Hipposideros > Hipposideros armiger. The sequence goes on along the minus strand of NW_017731366.1, from coordinate 4,773,234 downwards.
TCATCAATCAAGTGAAATAAAGCTGTCTACCTTTGCAGGCTAGAATGACCAAAATATCTCTCAGGGCAGCTCCTCTTTGCCTCTACCTGAAGGTAGTAAGATCAGGTCGAAATGAAACTGGGAAGTCTGTCGAAATGTCTTTGCTCTCCCTGGCCCACTTCTTTCTCCTTTCCCATACTGCTCAGGCCATCTTCCCTCACATAACTGGCCCTGGTGCCCCCTGTGCTCACGCCTGACACACCAGCCTCCAGATGCAATCAATATTGAGGGAGGCTGGCCATGGGGCAGACGCTCTCATACACATTATTTAATACTCATGGTGCCTCATATCTCTATTCTCACAAGAGGGAACAAAACCCCCCAAAACCCAGGGAGTGTGAGGGTAAAGCTCAAGGTCACACAGACAGAAAGTGGCAGGGATGTGATGGAATGCCCGGCTTCCTGACTGCAGGTCTGGAGGCCTTACTGCCCTCCCTGATGAGTCCCCACCAGTTATCTTCAGTGAACTTCACTGACACGCCACCCACTTTAGCAAGCCTGTCCCACAGGTCATGTGACTTTCTCAGTCCTCAGGGCTGATGCCTTCTGATGCTCTGGGCTCTGAGGTGCTTTATCCCCCTTGCAGCCTCCTTTCCCACCAGCATGGTAGGCCCATGCCCCTACCACCTCCACAGCTACCCTCCCACCTCACCACCTCTGATTATCAACAACATCCTGGGCTCCTCTTTTTCCCTTAGCCAGTCAAGCACACAATGCCCATCTCTGCAACTCCTTGGCTGATAACCTTGATTTCCCTACCCTGTGGTTCTGGCCTTGCAAAACCCAAGTTCTAAATTCCAAGCCTTGGTAATATCTCAATAGTGTTTTCTTTGCATCCACACATTGCAGCAGCTGAGCATTGTGGACGAAAAAAAATCTGTCATCTTGCTAATCAGCGGGCATCAATTTCCAATGACCAGCCTCAGTGGGAGCCTCACTGCTTATCTGGCGGTCCTTATCCTTGATGCTGCCATTTCCGTTTCACATGCTGCTTCCATGTTTCAGGCCACTTTTCAAGCTCCCTTCTTATGTCCAGTTCCCTGGCTCTTACCCAACGATCCTGCCTCTTTGTGAAGAACTTAGAGACTGTCCCTCAGTATCCTCTTTAAAATTTAGCCTTTTTTTTAAAAGATTTTTTTATTGGGGAATTGGGGGGATGGGAACAGTGCTGGGGAATTGGGGGAAGGGGAACAGACAAGTTGCTGTCGTTTTGTTCTTCAGTCTAGTTGTGGAGGACGTTGCTTCACTGGCCCAAGTTGGCACCATCATTGCGCTCTTTCTGGGCGAAGCAGATCAGTCGCCGGTTTCTGGACGGCTGCTCACTGTGGCTGCTGGCCGCTCACGCTGGCTGCTGGCTACATACGGTAGCCCATGGCAACCCACTGCCACAGGGACTGCAGCCTACGCCGTCGCCAGCGACTCACGGCAGCCCAGCTCCAGGTTGAGCTGTTGTTCAGCATCTTAGCTGTAGAGGGCAGTGTCACTGGCCCTCATATGTGGGATCCGAACCAGGGCCCTCTGGCGTCCCAAGGCAGCTCTTAACCAACGCGCCACTTGGCCGGAACCTAAAATTTAGCCTTTTAATCTACCACATTATCTGTATCGATTCCTGTTCCACTGCTTTCTCTCCCCCATGTCCAGAGTATCATCGGCTCTCCTGTTCCTGTCAGCATCCCTCTCCCAGGCCGAGTTGTGGACCACATCCTTCCAGAGCCTGACGCCATCTGTTACCTCCGTTCTTCCATGTTCCTTTCCTCTGTCTATGCCCCCTCAGGATACACACCTGTTCAGATAGTTCACCTTTTAAAAACAAACCCAGCATTCTTCCTTCTGCATGCTACTCCTTCTAGCTGCTGCCCTGTCTCATTTCTACCTGTCCTACCTGCCTATACCATTTCATGTTCATTCAACCTCTCACCTCCTTGCACTCTAGCTTCCAACCGCCATCACGCCAGGAACTCTGCCTTTGACAAGGTGAGGTGGGCTTTCCCCAGCAGCCAAAAGAGAGGTTTCAAGCCTCGGTTTTCTTGGCCTTTGGACACTCCCTCCCTTTTGTACACCTCTCTTGTCTTTTAGAATATTGCTTTCCTAACTTATCTCAGTATCTTTGACTCCCTCTTTGTACAATTTAGAAATGCCCTTCACAATCTGGTCCTGATTTTTAAATAGTTTTTGGTATATTCTTTCAGACTTTTCCCTATGCTTCTACTAACTTACATCAACATTTTAAAATTTTGCATTCATGGGATCATATGCTTCACACTGTTCTGAAACTTTCTTTTTAAAAAAGTAGTCAACAATGTATGTTTGAAAATGTAAAAAGAAACTTTAATGATGTCTAGGTTATAATTACCATTTTGCATTTTTCTCTTCTACAATACCCTGAGGCCCAAGCTGTTTCCCTGGAGGGGGGACTTAATTTATTATTTTTCTAGTGATTTGGGAGAAGATCAGACGGACAGTCATGACCCACTTCCCTTCAGAGAAATCCTTGCCCTGCAGTGGAGGTTGAGTTCTCGTGTGCATCAGGAACTGGCCAAGCTTTGGCTGGTAGCGGCCTCTGCCAGCTGCGGCTGAGGTGGCTGAGCAAGACCTTGGCTCTGAACATTGCCGTGCCCCAGGATGTCCCTCTAACCCCAAATCCCAGGATACACTTCTCTTGCTCTCCCAAAGTGTTGGTGTTACCTCTGTCCATGTTGAATGATCATCTTGTTCCTTTATCTGACAGTCTCAGAGTATCTGACTGGGGACTGTGGCCTGGTAATGCTGCTTGGGTAGGAGTGGAATCATTGGGGCTCAGCTGGTGGGATCACGGGGCTAAGGAGTCAAGAGCTATCCGCGTTCCCGTGTAGTCCAGTTAACCTGTTCCATGATGAGAGCCACCTGCCTAAATCTAGGCAGCCACCTCAGAGACACAAGCTTTCTTTTACCCCAGAGAGAGGATGTGCGAATAAGCAGCGATCCATCAGCCCTGCTGGAGGAAACACCAGACGGTGGCCCAGAAGCCCGTGCTCCCCTCCAAAGGCCAGAGCACTGTTGTTTTGGTTGGTATGTGCTAGGCTGCATCACCAAATCCAGCGTTTTATTCAAAGGGTGTCGGGGTATCAGGATGCCGGCGCTGGTTCTCATGTATTTAGAAATTGTGAAAAGCTGCTTTCCCCTTCTAATCTGTTGCAGTCCCTCTTCTCTATCTTCCTATCATTTACATTTCTAGTGCACCCATAAAATGAAGGTGTGGCTAAATGGATGGGATCATTCAATTCAGAGAAAGAGAAGCTTATTGTTTCTAGTGGTTGTTAGTTAAAAATTCACAATGGCTCGTCGTGCTTTATACGATTTTAGGGGCAGGTTAGGAAATATCTGTCTCCAGTGTAGGACCCTGAGTGGACTATGCTAAGGTCACGTTGTTGGGACAAGGGGTAGGGGAGCCCTGTCATGTTCCTTCATAGAATAAATCACCAACCAAATGTCTTCCAGGTTCTGATAATAATGCTGGATTCAAGGAGTCTTTGTATTCAAGGAGTCTTTGATAGACATAGGGTTTGACCAAATATTAAACCAAAAGGAATTATTAAAACAATAATTTTAAAATGTTATGTATTTCAGAAACATATGTACAAATATAGTAAAGAAGTTCAACTACAATTAGTATCTGAGTTGTGTTGACTCATTAAACAAAAACTTAGTTCTGGGGCACCCCAGGAAGTTGACAGCTTCACCTTCTCTGCTTGACTGTTGCTGGTCTTCCTGGGCCACTTCCTAGAGTATCTGAAAGTCCCTCTTCTTCCTGCCTCCTCCCAGAGTGCCCGTCCATCCCTCGTCTAGTGGTAAACTGCTTCCAGTTGCCACCCTGTCCCTCCCTTTACTAAGACCCATAGATTATGATTTTTTTCCTCATTCTGTGTTAAACACAAAAAGCTTACTCTACATATAATATTATTCTTTATTTATAGAAGTTGATGCGTTCCTCATCACAGCACAAAAACATAAGCTTCAAAAAATAGAAAAAGAATCAATTTAGGCCATTTCTAAATATAGTCAGTCACTTATAAAGTACAAACACAAATTACAGAGAGTAAATAGCTGTTATTTGTTGAATTGGGTGTCTGCCAGCTTGTTGTTGAGACTTGGGGCAGACCATTAACTCCCCCTAAGTCTGATTTGTCATCTGCAAAATGGGACAATAACATTGGCCCTACTGACATCAGAGGATTGGGTGAGCGCAGAGCAAGGTGATGCCTAGGAAGTAGGAAAGCACTTCGAAAAGGGTTTTTAATAATTAGAACACATGGTAGAAAGGTGATAGAAAGGCATGCCTCCTCAGAAATGCAGGGGCAGAGGCTTATAACTTGAGGATTTCTGCACTTGCTAGAGATTTGAAGAAGAGATGGATTCACTTGTAGAAATAAATACCAACTGGGTAGATGGCAGAGGAGCCTTGCCTCAGGGCATCAGATCAAGAACATGCAGAGAAAACCTCATGACAACAGCTGGTCAGGTGAGGCTGTGCCCTGTCCCACAGCAGCCTTGTAAGAGTTCCATTGCTTCCAAATGTCAGCACCTTATGATTTTGTGATCTATCACCAGGGAACCTAGTCCTCATCCTTGCAAAGCAACTGAGCTCCCATCTCAGGGTCAGTTTGCTTTACACACCAGCAGTCCTCTTCCTGCACTGGGGCTTGAGTTTCACTGGAAAATGATTTCGTAGGGATGGATGCTTCCTTGGATGGAGCATTATTACATGGTCTCTCTTCTTTTGTTCTTCAAACTGGCGGCTCCTATCAGTAACGCCTATATGTAACCCCCATGTTCCGTATGAATCCAATTTAGAGACATGTAATACAATTATAATAAGTGGAGAAAGATCTTAGTCAGAGGTTGACAAAATGTGCCCAGACTCTTATAGCTATTGTGGTTTAAGGGAAATGAATTAAAAAACCACTTTTAAAAAACTTATTTGTCCCACAGATATAAACCTAATGAAGAGCTACTTACTAGGTATTCATAACATTTGCTTTGGCTGTGTTTTTGTTTCCCCTGATTTGCATGTGCTTCCCCCGCCTCATTTAATGCAATCTCAATGAACAAAGACAGCCAAAGTCACAATCCCAGGTGCTGGCTAAGACAAGCCTCCCCAACAAAGGACTGAACTTGTTGTGAAGGAAAAAAATCCTGACTTTCCACATGCCTTCATCTATAGCAGGCTAATACCTGAAGTTTTACAGTTAGAGCTTCATTCCTTTGGAATGTCCCTCATGTCCCGTCCTCCTGCCCGCCCAACCTCAAGGAACCATTGGTATGCTTTCTGTCACATTAGATTAGTTTGAAATTTCTAAAACTTTATATAAATGGAATCATGCAGTGTATACTTTTTTTCTTTTGGTCTGGCTTCTTTGACTCAGCAAAATTATTTTGAGATTCATCTATGTTGTTGTAGGTAGCCACGTTTATACTTTTTATTGCTGAATAGTACTCCTTTGCATGGATATATTGCAATTTATTTATGTAGTCAAGTTTTGATGGGTATTTGGGTAATTTCAAGTTGTCATTAGGATTTTCTAGAAATCTTCCTGTTATTAATTTCTAATTTAATTGAAGTGGAATTAAAGAACATATTTTATATGATTTGAATTTTTAAAACTACTGAGATTCTTTTTAAAAATTAGTTTTAGAAATTAAAAGAATTTTTCCAATTACAGTTGACATACAATATTATATTAGTTTTAGGTGTACAGCACAGTGATTAGACATTTATTATAACTTACAAAGTGATCACCCCTGTAAGTCTAGTACCTACCTGACACCATACATAGTTATTACAATATTATTATTTTAGATTTTATTGGGGAATTGAAGAAGGGAACAGCGTTGGGGAATTAGGGAAGGGGAGCATTATGTTTTTTCAGGACCCATCAGCTCCAAGTCAAGTTGTTGTCCTTCAATCTTAGTTGTGGAGGGCGCAAGCTCAGCTCCAAGTCTAGTCACTGCTTTCAATCTAGTTGCGGCCCACCCCATCCTACCCCACCCCACCCCACCATCCCATGTGGGAGTTGAACCAGCAACCTTGTTGTTAAGAGCACATGTTCTCACCAGCTGAGCCATCCAGCCACCCATTGGCAGCTCAGCAGCAGCTCAGGTTGGGCGCAGCTTACTGGCCCATGTGGAATTGAACCGGCGACCCTGTTGCTCAGAGCTCACGCTCTTAACCAACTGCACCACCCGGCTGGCCCTACAATATTATTGACTACATTCCTTATGCTGTACTTTACATCCCATGACTATTTTGTAACTACCGGTTTATACATCTTAATCCCTTCCCTTTTTTCACTCATTCCTCCAACCCCCTTCCCATCTGGCAACCATCAAAATGTTCTCCATATGAGTTTGTTTCTGTTTTGTTTGTTCATTTATTTTGTTTTTTAGATTCCACATGTAAGCGCAATCATATTGTATTTGTCTTTCTCTGTCTGACTTTTTTCACTTAGCATAATACCCTCTAGGCCCATCCATGTTGTCACAAATGGTAAGATTTCATTCTTTTTAATGGCTGAGTGATATTCCATTTGTATACATATAGGTATCACCTCTCCTTTATCCATTGATCTATTGATGAACACTTAGGTTGCTTCCATATCTTGGCTACTGTCAATAACGTTGCAACACACATAGGGGTGCATGCGTCTTTTCTAATTAGTGTTTTGGATTTCTTCAAATACCCAGGAGTGGAATTGCTGGGTGATATGGTAGTTCCAGTTTTAATTCTTTGAGGAAACTCCATACTATTTTGCACAGTGACTGCACCAATTTACAATTGCTATTTTTTATAGTCCAGAATATGATCTTTATTGGTAAATCTTCCTTGAGCACTTGAAAAGAATGTGTGTTCTGCTGTTCTTCGGTAGAATTTTCTGTAAATGTCAATTATGACAAGTTGGTTGTTAGTGTTACTCAAGTCTTCTATATCATAACAAATTTTCTATCTCTTTTTTATATTAATTATAGGAGAGGTATTAAATTCTCCAAATGCAATTGTGGATTTTTCTATTTTTCTTTACAAGTCTTTCTGTTTTTGCTTTATGTGTTTTGAAGCTCTGTTTTATAAATATTTAGGTTTGTTATGTTTTATGATGAATTAATCCATTGATCAATATGAAATGAGCTTCTACGACCCTAGTAATATTTTCTTTTGCTTTGAAATCTATTTTTTCTGATATTTATATAGCCAGTCCAGCTTTCTTTAGATCAGCATTATGATAGTATATCTTTTTCAATTCTTTTGGTTTTGACTTATTTGTTTCTTTACATTTTAACTAGATCTCTTAGGCTGCACACAATTGAGATCTTGCTTTTTAAATCCAATTTGTCAATCCCTGCATTTTTAAATTGGGTTTGTTAGATCCAATTGCATTTAATGTGATTATTGATATGGTTGGATTTAAATGCATCATCACTGTATTTGTTTTCTGTTTGTCTCATCTGTTCTATGTTCCCTTTTGCTCCTTTTTGGGTTGAGCATGTTTTATGATTCCAATTTTTCTCCTTTTTTGGTTTATTAGCTAAAACTCTTTGCTATTTTAGTGGTTGCTTTAGGGTTTTTGGTGTATACCTTTAATTTATTGTAGTCAACCTTCAACTGATTATATACCACTTCACAAATAATACAAGCACCTTACAAAGTGTGCATATTTCTCATCTCCCAGCCTTCGTACAGCTGTTCTCATACACTTTACTTCTGCATATATTATAAAACTCATAATACTATTATTTTTATTTTAACCAGTTATCTTTCAAAAAGCGTTAAATACTAAGAAAAAAATCTTTATATTTACCTATAAACTACATATGTAGTTATTTCTAATGCTTGTTATTCCTTTGTGTGGTGCTAGGCTGTTGTTGATGTGCTGAAAGACTTCCTTTACTTTTCTGGGGGCTGGAAGAAGCCAGAGTTATGTGTTTTTCTTCCTCCAGGTCAGTTACGCTCTAATAAAATCCCAAGTAGGTTAGTCTCTGGTAAAATAGTTACTTTTGAGGGCAGATGTGTTGAACAGAATGCTCTGGTGTGTTTCACAATGGTTACTTTTATCCTCCCCTGGCTGGAGGGGATTTTTCTCTGGTCTTCACTGTGAGAGTTGTGGAAAGCTCCTAGGGATAAAACTAATGGAAGTATGGACGCCCGCAGCAACAGTGGCCTCCTCCCCTGAGTTTTAAATTCTCAGAGTTGTCCACACTGAGCCTGGAGCATTTCATTAATTACTATTCAGGTTCTCCTACCCCAGGCACTGGTTCCCATGGAGGTTTCTGCTCCTGGGTTTGTGCTCCAGTAACATGTGATTCTCTGTATTCACCTGTCTGTTGCTCCAAATTTGGGGCAGCAGCTTGCCCTCTGGCCTCCATGCTCTGAAACATCTAAGAAGAGTTGTTGATGTTTAGTTGTTCAGCATTTTAGTTTTTGTTAGGAGCGCGTGATGACATCCAAGCTCCGTCCATGCCACAGCAGAAACTGGAACTCCTTACTTGCTTTTCCACTTATTCTTATTAGTTCTCATAGCAATTATATCACCTGAAAATTGTTATAATTTTGTCTCCTACTTTCTAATATTTTTTCCTGGTCACGTTACCTCAGCTAGGACTTTCAGAATAATAGTAAATAACAGTGTTAGTAACGGCTACCTTTGTCTTACTTTTTATTTCATGTTGATGTCTTTAGTGTTTAAGTCTTTTTTACAATGTAAATAATTTTTTGACACAGATATTGTTTATATATTATGTATGTTGCTATTTATGTACTGTTATTTCTACATTTATAAGGTAGAAATAACAATATACTGGGGGGTACCAAAAAATGTATACTCATGACTTGTGTTCATCTTTTGTTATTGGTATATATTGAGTATTACAATTTTAATACAGTTTCTTCCTTTCTTAAAATGTGTATACATTTTTTTGGCACTCTCTGTATATAAGTATATATACTTAAATACGTATATATAAGTTTCTTTAAAAATTAGAAATGAATGTTGAATTCTGAAAAACCTTTCTGAAGAACTAATAACATGTTTCACTTATTTTATTTATTTATATTATGAATTATAATAATAGATTGTTAAAATTTGGACCGAATTTGTGGCCAATGATATATTCTTTTTTTTTTAATTTTTTTAATTTTTTAATTTTTTTTATTGTTAGTTTCAGGTGTACAGAACAATGCAATAGTTACCCTTTTCATCCTCACAAAGTAACAACTCCCCTCCCCCCATCTATTGCCCTCCCACCCCCGATATCATGCTTATCTATTACAATTCCACTGAATCCGTTCCTGCACTCTACTCCATGTCCCGAGGTTATATGTATATATAATTATAATTGACATACAGTATTATTCAACATCAGTTTCAGAAATACAATGCGGTGGTCAGGCCTCTACATCAACTATGAAGTGGACTCCCCAAAAGGACATGGGTCCATCTGGCCCCCTAAGAAATACTTACAACATTATTGATTGTATTCCTCGGGACTGTCTTTTTCTATCCCTGCGGCCATATTACAATTACCCATTTGTATTGTCTCATCCCTTCCCCTTCTCCTTCATCCCCACCCCCTCCCGACTAACAACCCTCAGTTCTTCCTCTGTGTCTCTGAGACTATCTCCATCCACTTCTCCCATCCATTCAGTTCCTTAGAATCCACGTATAAGTGAGATCATATGATATTTGTCTTTCTCTGACTGACTTATTTCACTTAGCATAATGTTCTCTAGTTCCATCCATATTGTTGCAAAGCGTACTATTTCCTTCTTCTTTATAGCTGAATAATACTCCATTGTGTAAATGTACCAAAGTTTCTTAATCCAGTCATCTACCGATGGGCATTTTGGTTGTTTCCAAGTCTTAGCTATTGTGAATAACGCCGCAATGAACATAGGGGTACATATATTTTTTTGGATTAATGTCTTGGGATTTTTTGGATAAATACCTAAGAGTGGGATTGCTGGGTCATAAGGTAGTTCCATTTTCAGATTTTTGAGGTGCCTCCATACTGATTTCCATAATGGTTGCACCAGCCTGCAGTCCCACCAGCAGTGCACCAGGGTTCCCTTTCCCCCACAGCCTCGCCAGCATTTGTTGGTTGTTGATTTATTGATGATAGCCATTCTGACCGGGGTGAGGTGGTATCTCATTGTGGTTTTAATTTGCATTTCCCTAATGCTAAGTGATGTTGAACATTTTTTCATATGCCTGTTGGCCATCTGTATGTCCTCTTTGGAGAAACATCTCTTCATATCCTCTGCCCATTTTTTAATTGGGTTGTTTGTTTTTTTGGTGTTGAGTTGCATGAGCATTTTATATATTTGGGATATTAATCCCTTATCTGATGCCAATGATATATTCTTAATTTCAGCAATTTTAGTTTTTATCTGAAAGTATTTTTTTCTAATCCAGATTCTTTCTTTTTATTAAATACAATGCCTTTTAAAATCTTACTGAAATTATAAATTAAAGATTTATCAAGTTTACACTCTTTTAAGCATGTGTCTTCCATAGCAAAACATTTGCTTTGATTCTTTAAATCATCTTTTTTTAAACTTCTGGGATATCTCATATAGTCAGTAATTGATTTCTATTTAGGTTTTCAGGGCGATCTCTTTTCACTCACTAATGTGATTGCAGATAGGTCCAAACTGAGCTTATTTGGGTCTTTCTCCAATATTCCAAGTCTGGGCAAATAGTGAAAGGAAGAGTTTACAGCAGAAACCAAGATGTCAGTGGGGCAGCTATTGTTGTTGAGTTCAACTATAAAGCCCAAACCTTCACCTGTCCAAACAAGTTTATTTTCTATGATGATTCTTGCATTCATTAGTTCACTGAGCACGGTCCTCTTTCCAACCATCACAGGTACTGTATCATTAGGACCCCCTACCCCCAGGGAGTGTAGGACTGAAATTTGCTCCCTAATGATAGCTGCACGGCCTCTCCTTTTCCTTAGCACCTGCCACTGTAGAAGTTTGGGTCAGGGTGGGTCCCATCCACTTACTTTCCAGGTGGGCAGTTGCTTTTTAAGTCATGACTTGGGGTTTGGTAAATTTTTTTAAAAATCTGTCCTTGCATGTATTATATCTTACAGATATTCTCAGAGTAACTGACATATGGAAGACACACTAAGCTTTGTCTAGAACTGACATAAATTCTCTCTTCTTATCCATTTTAGAAGAAATAAGGGCGTGCTAATTGGACAGCTAGATTGATAACCTTGAAACATGTCAATTGATTTTTTTTTATGTTTTAAAACTGATGGACAGACAAAAGAGGAAACATTTCAATGAAATAGTCAATATGTACAAACCAAAATTACATGTCTCTGATATGCCCAGGCAATTGATAATTACATATTTAATAATTTTTGTAAATCACTTGAAAAGATAATTTTAAAAAAGACTTCTTGCTCTTCTCTTTACCATCTCTGGGGGTAGAGAAGGTATTCTTAGAAAGAACATTTTCAAACAGAAGGCAAAATTCCAAGGCTGATTTCTTGAGCTTAATTTGTATAGATTGAGTTATATTAAGTTTATATCTGCAGTCACCATTCAGTTACTCAGATAATTTTTTAAAAATTTAAAAATTGACCTTGGTATGAATTTTTGGTTATTTTCATTTTAGCCAAGGTATTTTGTGGATTGAATTTCACCTGTAATTATTCCACTTCTCCACTTTGCTTTGCCTGTGTAGATTAAGATACTGAAAGCTTCACCTGTAATAGAAGTTGATGGTGTTAAGAAGTATAAAAATGGATTTACATGAAACATATGAGAGTTAATAATAAGAACACCTGGAATGGGATGAAACATCCTGTCAGTGCCCAGGTAAACTCAGAGTCATCCTCATCTCCTCTTCCCCTTATATATCATTGTCAAGTCCAATTAATCATCAAGTCCAATTGACTGTAACACCTAACCTTCTCTCCAAACCACCCTCTCCTTCCTCTTTGCTTAGATACCGTCTCTTGCTCTGAGTTTAATGGCCCCTGAACAGCTCTCTTAACTTTTAGACTCGGCTCCCTCTAAGCTCCACACCTTATATAGCCTGTTCTATATTGTTTTTCTAAAATATGGATCTGACCTGTCATTCCCCTGACTAAATGCTTAATGCCTTTAAGGATAGGCACAGAATCCTTACCACTACATAAAATGGTTCCAAGCATCTTTACAAATGGAACTGTCCCCAGGCCCTGTGATCCAGCCACATTGAGTGTCCCATTGCTCCTAGTACACACCATACTCTTTCATGCCTCCGTGTATTTGCACAGGCTGTTTTATTTCCAGGTTCACTTTCTTGCCACATGCTGTATTATCCTATTCCTCCTTTAAGGATCAGATAAAATGTCACCCAGCCCATTAGGGGAGTTTGTTAATCCCTTTTTACCTTCTGGAACATTTTTGCATGTATCTTTATTTTGTGATGGTTGCTTCCCTGGCATTCATTCCCCCTTACTTTTGCCAACAGCCCTTAGATTGTCCCTTGGGGATCTGTCCTTCCTCCATTGCCAGGATGTTGGGGTTGGATTGGCTCTACACTCAACCGAAATGATGGGCTATCACTGACCTGTATTAATTAGAGTATCTCATTTTCCTGGCTCCTGTGATTGGTTCAAGGGTGATTTAAGCTTTTCCATTCAGAATGAACACAGAACTCTACTGTGGTTGTGACACACAAGTATTGCTTCTTTTCTGGGTTTGGTGGTGTGAAAGTATGAAGCTTGGACTCCACCACAAAGAGAAATTTCCTGAAGATCCAAATAAGCAGTATGAAAAGAAAGCTGAACTACCCTTTGTTCGTAAGCCAAAACCAAACAAAAACTACCTATCTACCTGCCATCTTTTTTGATTAAGTCAACATAAGTTAGGTTTGTTTACATTTATCTTTGCATCTCAATATATCATAGGAAACTTGGGGCATAGTAGTTTCTCAATAAATGTTTGTGAAAAGATGGAAAAGAAGGAGAATTATAGTTTTATCTCAATTCTTTCTGCTTGGCTGTGTGAACAGCGAAGTTTTGCTCTGATATTCTTAGATTTCAATCCTTTTCTCTCTTATTTCTTGGCCAAAGGATAGAAAAGGTTTATCAATAAGAACAAAGGAGGATTGGGGGAGGGGGATTGTCACTTTGTGAGGGGTGAAAAGTATAACTGTTGCATATTTTTGCATGCCTGAAACTAAAAAAAAACTCAAAAAAAAAAAAACCAAAGGACTCACACAAGGAAAGTCCCAAAGAATTTTTTTGTTTTTTATTGAATTCTCAAGGAACATACTAAAGGGAGTTCATAGAAGGGACTAGAGATTAAGAAGTTCAAACAGTAAATTTATAGATGTTTTAGGTGATAGAAAATATTAAATTTTATTTTTTTAAAAATAAAGCTTCTCTTTTGTGTCTGTTATCTTCTGTTTGATTCTTCAGATCTACTCTCTCCACTTTTACAAACCTGCTCTCTGCGGCAGGAGGCGACCTCCACGGCTTATTGGGGGGCCTTTACCATCTGATTTGGCCAATGGGAAGCCCCAGCAGCATGGGAGGAGAGTGAGGTTGGGGTACTGATTCTTTTCTTGCACTAGAGCGCCTTAGGCTGACTGTATCCCCTGACCAGAGGCTGTAAGTCCTTAACAATGAACTAGTGACAGCCTACTCTACATGACTCTCTCCAGCTGATTCTGACAACCACTCCCTTCTCTGCTGCTGCTCAGCCTGGGTTACTGCAGTGTCCTTTATGATTCTTCTATACCTATGCAAATAAACCTAGTTTGAATGGACTAATTTGAGCGTCCCATCTGTTTCCTGTTGGGACCCCAAGTGATACATATTCATTTCAGAAATAAAAGTAAAAATTAAACATGGACAATATAAATCTAATGCATTTTGATGCTGTCACATGAAATGTTATAAGACTGGTAGAAGAATAGAACCCATGTTAGCTGAGCCCACATGAAAATGACTAAAAAGACAAACCATGGAAGGAAAATGCTTAGAGGGCTCTCTTAGTTGTATTCAAGCAAGTCTTTCCATCACACAACCCCAGGGGTGCTATTCACCCCAGGGGGTGATTCATGCTAACTTTAGGAAAGTTTGACAACCAGACCATGTCTGCTTAGTAAGAAGAGAACGACAGCAAATCAAGCAATTTTATTTGGGTGAAATGAGGTTAAAACCAGTACCAAGAAGAGCCACATAGAAAAAAGCCACAAATTTCAAAACGCATTGGCTTGTTTTGGCCTTGAAAATTGCTTCTTTAGTTCTAAAGTCCTAAACTAACAAAGATCAAGAGTTGTACATCAAAGTAAGGGGGGATAGTTAACTTTGCCTTGGAGGTTTGGGTTAAGTTAGAACATACAGTGACCTCTAAGATTTTTTATCTAATACCAGTTGACACAACTTCCAGTTTCCTTAGACCGGACTTTCTGAATCCTTGTCCTAGTTCTTCGTCAAGCCTGGGCGTGTCCACTTCTGCCCCGCAAGCTTGGGAAGTGGTTGAGCATCATGATTTCCCATTGCTCAGGGCTGCCTCTGGTCCTAGTTGACCTTTGTAACAGCTCTGTTCTCTGAGGAGTGTTGCAAACTCCTCTCTCTTTTTTTGCAGCCTTGCTTCCCATTCTGTGAATACGGCTGTGCCTCTGTCTCAGCTTGGCTTTCTCTGACGTGCAGCTGTAGCAGTGTGGAGTTAAAAATAACAACGTCTTGAGAGACTAGGAGTGGGGCGGGTGTGGGGAGCAGAAAGCATGTTCATTAAGAGCGTTTACATTTCCGAATGCCCCTTCTGAGTCATTAGCACGCTTGGTTAAGAACACCTCTGACAGCTCAGAGAGGGAAAGAGGTGTCCCTGTGTTGTACTCTGAGTATGTTATGAGCCTTTGTGTTCACAAGGAGGGGAAGAATAGTTGCCCATGCTGACGATGTGCTGAATGCCATGCTGTGAGCAAGCAGAACAAAATGTTAATTCTGGGTAAGTCAGCTGTCCGAGGAATATACAGTAACAGAAATGCGTAACAGGCAGGTATTCTTCCAGCTCTGCTTTCATGGATAACTGTCCACTGTTACACATGTATTCAGTGCTAAAAGAGGAATAGATTCTATGGTTTTTAAACTTTATTTTAAGAAACAGTCAAGTGGAGAAGTATATTTGTATACAATTACATTTAGAGGTGATTAAGTGTCATAATCAAAGTGTATGGTATTAATGGCACACAGAGAAGACATAGTTTAGCTTGGTATTATAGAAAGAAAGGCAAGAACCAAGAAAGGCTTCTGGAAAGGATGTGGAAGTTGAATTGGAGTTGAAGTGGGCATTCTAGACAGAGCAAATAGCATGTGCAAAGGTACTGTGGCAGGGAAATAGGCCACACTTATGTTAATGGGTATCTTGTTTAGGGTTTATTCAGAATAATGGAGAATGCTCTCCTTTGGGGAGCAGACACTGAGGGGCTACTGCATATGTCAATGCTTATACTAATTAATAAACCGACATCTGTATCAATAAGCCTTAGTATAAGAGCAGACACTTTGAGAAAGATTGTGAAACTGTTTCCTGAATATCAATGATAGATGTTATGGTTTTGATATTTCAGACAAAATATAGACTGCATGCATTTCTGTTCATGCTGACACAGATGCTTTCTGGAATGAGGATGTACAGACATTCCATACCAGGTCACGTATGCAAACAGAACACAAATGCTCTGGAAAATTCCATTCCCCACATGGAGGCATGTTGTGTGGGGAACCGAGAAACATGCTCATTATCAGTGTGTCAACAAGCTTGCTAAATTCATTTCAAAGAGTTTATTCTCTTGTCAAGGTTACATAAAACCAGCAACTCGATCATGCCATTCGTTTCCTAGTACATCTTATTCAAGAATGACAGAATGAAAGATAAGCTGTAGCTTAGAGCGGGTGATAGAACTAATCATGATAGAGCTAATTTCACGCCAGTGGACTCTGTGTTCCACATTACAGAAAAGCTCTTAAAAAAAGATCTGAAAAATATTACCTTGCTGTTTATTTCTGTAAAAATACTAAATCATCAGGAGATGGTGCTGACTTCCCCTTGCCCCTGCAGGACATCTGCAGTGGTCTGAACTCATCACGGATGCTCACTAGCAACTGTCAGGACATATTGGATTGTTGACTTGGAAGGCAACAGCACGCTGAGCCCCCCCTGGCGAGCCGAGGGCTGATGGTCAGGAGGGCAGCTCGCTGACCAGTAATGCCCCGGCTTTCTTTTGCTGTGTTTTAGAACTTGGTCCTGCTCTATGAAGCCCGTTATTCCTCCACTTTACTTGCGTACATTTTGATTTTGTCTGGAGCTTGGGATCCAAGACAGCATTCAGGCTAGATTTGAATGTTCGCAGGTTTGATTTTTAGTTTTCCTGGATTATCATCCTCCCTCCCTCTCCTGTGCAGTGAGCAGGGTTGTATTTGTAGGACAGAAAATTTGGGCAGTTCCCTCCAGGTCCTGTGTGTGCTTCCTGGAGGTTAGAGGGCTAGAGGAGAGGAAAGTTGTCTCTCCAGCCTGCACTCAGAGAACCAGAGGCCCTAATGCTCAATATTTATAAAACACTCACATTATTTATTCATCCACTCATTGGAAAGACAGTGATTGATCACATTATGTGCCAGGCACCTCACCCATCACCAAACCGAGTCCAGGGACCATCCCAAAATCACAGGAGTAAGTGCAGGAGACTGAAAGCCATGTCTTCTGGGCCCAGACCCTGTGCTTTTCGTACTCCCACAGTGTCCCTGTGAACGGGCTGTGGTCTGGCCCCTGGCAGGTGCCTGCTTCTGGAACTGCTGTTCAGTCTCCCTTGGCTATATGCTGCCCTTCTCGATATTTCCCTTCCACTTTCAAGTTCCCTTCATTTGTTTACCTGCTCATAGAGGACATGGGTGGAGAGCAAGTGGGTGGGTGCCTCAATTATGATTTTCCATGAGGATTTGTCCAGAAAGCAGGGTTGAACAGCCACAAAGCTGAGATTTCAAAGGTTTTTTTTTTTTTTAAAGAAAAGAAAAATTCCTCTGTGAATGACAATGAAACCTGAGTTGTCGGGCTGCATTTGATGTCAAACAAGGGGAGATCTGAGATGGTCCTCAGTGTGAGTGTGGGCAGTTAGGACACAGGGTGCAGTGGGGTGCTGCGGACAATAGTGTAGATTAGTCAGAGATAAGAATCAAATTACAGCATCTGAAATTGTACTTTTTAATACTTTATTCTGAGGACTACAAATCAAAGGGGAGGAGGAGGAAAAGAATCACAAAATGAATTACTAATTGGAAATTGTCTTTAAAGCTCACTTACTGCTTGATGCTTTGCCACAAATCATTACTTTCTGATTTTTTTTGAGTAATTATCTGCAATGAGTAATATTTGGAATATGCAAACATGCATTATATTTAGACATATGGTCAATGCAATGGGTTGGATTTTTTTTGGGGGGTAGGGTGGGGATAATCAGTTATTGGTTCTTCTGGATATCATCAGGAGGTGCAGGTAGATGCCTTTCAGGCCTAATGCAATTGGCTCAATTCTGAAATCATTCCCTCAGCTTTATAAGCCCAGGTGCTACGCCAATGTACTCATACAGGGTGCTCACTTAAGCACTATTGTGGAAAAGGCATTCAGAGGGCAGTTTCTCTTTCCTATCATGTTATGCCCCCACGAAGATCAAAATAGATGATGCAGTCACAGGAAAATAAGTTGGCTTACTTACCCATGGCCCAACAGACATGCTTACCTTGATGCTTCTCATAATTCGGTGGTAATTGCTCAAAGGAAATGAATGGCTCCAGGAAACTCAGGGATACGTTTGTGTCTGTGTGACAATCCCAGATGGTGTCCAGGCACATGGCAGGCTGCCCAGTGGAGTAGCAGTGGAGATGTAGAAGGCTCAGCAAGAGATGCTCACAGGAAGATGCTCAGCAAGAGATGCTCAGAGGAAGATGCTCTGAGGAGGGGCTGGGCTCTCAGACCAGAACAGGGAGGGGAAACAGGCCAGACAGGGTGGTGCTGATGCATGTGGCTGCACAGGGAAATTTGTGCTCTGGATTCCAGAGACCCAGCAATACTGTGGGGGCTTTTTTCGGGGGGAGAGGACACCTTGTAAGGGAATGTCATGACCCCCAACCATGTTAGTTTTCAGGAGAATCAAGTATCTTCCTGGTTTCACTGGTGGTAATTTCTCCCACAAATGTGGATATAGGAGAGGGACTGATATAAAGAACAGAGGCTGCTGCAGTGCCGGGGAAGAGGCAGGTGCATCCTTCACCTGGACCACTCAAGGGTGAGCAGAAGAAAATTTTCTCTTTTCTAGGGGTAGTTTCATTTTACTGACCCCTCTGAAAGACTTGAAAATGAAAGATGGTACGGTAGATATTTTTAAATGAATAAAAAATACAAATCTGTTTCTCCTTCAATTATTCAATAATCAATAGCTAATTATGAAGCCCCTACTATGTGCTCAGGCACTAGGCTAAGCTTTAGAGATAGCTATAGTGGAGCAGACACAGGCTAACTCTCTAGTTGGGGGATACAGTGGGAGACAGAATAAGACAAACGACTGTAAATTTGCACCCATCACCAGGTGGCAAAGGATAATACCTGTTACTCATCAAGTTTATTGCAATGCCATTGATGACCTAATCAGGGAGGGCCTGGAAGCCATGATTGGGCTGGTATTTGAATACTAAGCACAGAAAGGAGGTGAGTACTCCAGGCTGGGAGAGCAGCAGGGGTGCAGGCCTGAGATGGGAGGGAGGGAGTTTGGGGAGGTTCTGAAAAGTGTGTGTTGCATGGAGAGGGCAGGTGATGAGTGTGCCCTGCAAAGGTAGACAAGGGCTAGACCAGGGGCTTTGCAGATAGCGTAGAGTTGTGGCTGCATCAGTAGAGCAGTCAGAGAGCCGTGGAAGGCTTTTAAGAAATGGAGTGTGATGTTTCAAAGTAAAAACATCTGACTGCCATTTGGAGAATGGATTTACTGGTGCAAGTGAGGAAGCAGGGAGGTCAGGGCTATCATCAGCTTTCAAAGCTACTTAGCGACTAAAACCCGTCAGATTTGGTGATGGGCTGAGTGTGGGGTAAGGGAGAGGGAGCTCTCCTCTTGCAATCCTGTGCTTATGTTCTCTTAGTGCTCAGATACAATAGTTTAGAGTCGTATTAGCCTCTTTAACTTTCGTAAGTCTCATGTCTAATCTGTTGGAAGATCCTGCCCAGGCTAATGCATGCCCACATCTCTGCATTGTTTCTGGGAGAAATGGGATATGTTCCACTTTTCTCCTTGCAGGCTGGGGCTAACTGGGGGCTATTCTAGTCATCTGTGTCATTCACCTCTGTTTTGGGGGAATCTGGTAAGATGCAATAAGCAGCACCCCTTTACCAATTTCCATCCAAGATAAAAAATGGAAGCCTAATTAAAAATCAAAGCTCCCACACTTTCTGTCATTGCCCCCATTGTTGGAAGGTGGAGAGATTGTGTCAGTTCCACGCTGGTGGCACCGGCTGCAGCAGTGAGCATGGTATCCATCCAGAGGATTCTGGGCCCAACCACAAGGCTGACGAGACCTAGGGAACCTGCTGAATTTGGGAATGGCAGCAGGATGGCATGATTTAATAAGCACTCACAGCTTGCTTCATTGAAGCCAACCTCTAATTTCTCAAAAGCTCAGATTCAGTCATATCGTCCCACTGGATGTGAGAAATAAAGCCTGAAAAATGTATGCTTGTCATCTAGGGAGAATAGCATCCGTATGTTTGTACTAAACGCATCAGGCTGTGACCCACCATTAGCGGGATCTTAAAACTCCAGTCTTTCAGGGTGTAAAGGCTTCTGTGAGAATGTCTAGTCCTCTGTCTGTGTTATTCTGTCTTTAAATCCATAACTTTAAACCCATCAGCTAATTGTGTAAGAGGCAATCATAATTATTGGAAGAGTGATAAAAACCGTACTTGTTCTCATTTCTGCATGCTTACTCTAGTTTATGACAGGCACTACAATATTATTTCATTTAATGATAACACAATCATTAAATCAAATAACACAGCATGTTATTTCATTTAATCTTGATAACAACTCTGCAATAGGGGCTATTAGCCTGTCTTTGAGATGAGAGAAGGGAGGCTATAGAAGTCAGGTGACTTGCAAACTGTAGCTCAGATATTAAATGGCAGAGATGGTGGTTAAACAAAACCCACGTCCTTGACCTTGATACTGAGCAAGGCATAGTCATGGAAAG
The DNA here is from genome assembly GCF_001890085.2 of Hipposideros armiger. NCBI lineage: Eukaryota > Metazoa > Chordata > Mammalia > Chiroptera > Hipposideridae > Hipposideros > Hipposideros armiger. The sequence goes on along the minus strand of NW_017731366.1, from coordinate 4,752,927 downwards.
CTGGTCTGTGGCCCACAAAGGTATTCAATTCAATCAACATTTAATGACCACCTACTATGTGCCAGGTGTGCGCTCAGTATAAGGAACACAAGATGGATAGACTGAGTTTCTTCTTTGATCAGGCTTCAAGTCTATTGGAAATTAAACCTAGATGTTCTCATTCACACAGACATGTTATATTAAGTGCTAAAGTGGAGGTCAGGCAGAGGTTATGGGAGCGCTGAGGTGACAGAGGTAAATTCTGATGAGGTCTGGGGGTGGGGTGGGAAGACACTAGGAAAAGTTGAGGAGAGATACTATCTTTTCAGTTGCATCTTAAAACACCAGCAAGCATTTGACAAGTGGTGGAAACTGTTGCGGGGATCACAGAGGCTATGACCTCCCTTGACCTGTGATCCGGTTGGGCCAATCAGAGGCTCCCCACTCCCTCCCATGTCCTTAGAATGTAGGTTCCGCCCACCACACCCACACTAGAAGCTGTTCCAAGGATTCAGCCTTGAGACAATAATATGTTGTTTAGACCATCTGGACTCTGTACACGACTGAACCTAGTTAAGTCCTCTATATAAACTTTTAAGATTCTAGTGGGTGGGTGCAGAGATATACTCGTATTACAGATGCCCAAGACAAGCCTCGTATGTAAGTTTCCTTGCTTATTAAAACTGCCACCTACCAGCCTGCCACTTTCTTTGTTCTCTCCTTGCCCTCCATGCATTTGCAAATCAACAGAGACAGAAAAGGCATTCCATACATAATAGATGCAGCAGCTTGACCAAAGGCCCTGAACTGAGAGAGTACATGGGGTGCTTGTGCTCAGGGACCAGCCACAGAGGTGGCAGCACTGGCTACGGAGGTGGAGGGAGGCTGGGCTGGAGGTGAGAGTGGTCTGTGGTGTGGCCAAGGGGTTTATATAGAATGGGTGTCCATGGAAGATTTTTCAGAAAGAGAAGTGGCACGATCACATTTCTTCTTTGTACGAGCAAAACGCGCATGGTTTGTTTGCTGGTGCTCAGCGAGGTACTAGATTGCACTATATAAAAATGTCGACATTTGACAATTTTGACCTACAAAAATGACAATTTCATATGATTCGACTTAACACATTTTGAGATTTTACTTCTGGTTCTGCAAAAGCCTTTGCGTATAGTAGGTAGCTGTAAATTTGGAGTCTCCTGTTCTTTAGAGGTCCTTAGAAGTACCAGTGGGGTCTAATGATGATTTTGAGTGTCATAGGTTAGCCAGTAAGGCAATGAAATAAAATTGTATTTATTTTAGGCTGGAGCTTGATTAACTCAGGATGATAATTCTGGCTACTTGATGAAAATCAGAGGCTCTGCCTGGTTGTTGATAGAATCATAGAAATTTCTAGTATCTGTGGGGAAGAAGGTGGATAGGGAATGAAGATTAAGGGAGGTCTTTGATGGTAAGAACTACAGGCTGTTGCAGACTGCTACTGAGAGCCAGCATGAGCAGACATGCCATGTTTCTAAGCAACCTTGGGTGTCCTGGGGTTTGTGCTTACTTTTTTGTCATCCATCAAATGCTTTCTCAGCGTCTAAGTGTTTCACGAACAGTTCTAGGCACTGGGCATATGGTTGGATTTAAACCAGATATATTTGTGTATTTGGTTCTTGGGCTGGGGTAAAACTAGAATGAATAACAGGTGAATAAAGCGTTGTTCAGAAAGATTAGGTAATGCCTCCCCTGTGCCTGACTGTGGCAGTGTGATCTAAGTGGAGAAAGGGTGGGATATGAGAATGACATTTGGTGAGGGTCTCCTTAGCACCAGACACTGGGTTTTTGTCTAATTATCTTCTTTTCATATTCCTCACCTTTGGGCAAATTAGGTGTTGTTATTCCCTTTTAACAGATGAGGCAATTGACTCTCAGAGAAATTGAGAAAATTGCTGGGGTCACCTAGGCGGGAGGTGGTGGAGTAGGGGTTTAAGCCCAGGTCTGTTTGACTTCAACTGCCTGAGCTCTTTCTATCAGCATCCCCAACACAAAGCTTAGATTTTGCATGACAAACCTGCAGGGGCTTGTTTTCTTTTCAGCCAGAATGGAACCAGAATAGTGTAATCATAACCATTTGTTGACAATGGCAATGCAAGCTGTAGAGATAGGATTAGGGTGTCAAGGCCAGGTGGCTGAAATCTATCTACCAAAGGCATGAAAACAATTTTCAAACTCAAGGGTAGGATGCAGTAGCATTCCTGCAAATCAAACAGATTCCACAAGGATTTCTATGTTAAGAGAAAGTACAAAGGTATTGCTTTGAGTTAGTTAGCAAGCATAACAATAATTTGGTCCCAATTTTGATGAATTTGTAGAAGTTGCAACTCAGAGGCTGTGCTATCACTTTGGGTGACATGATTATCATTACCTTGGCTTCTCTATCCCACGTATGTTCAAATAACAACAACAAAGTTTATATGGCTTAAAGCTTCATGTCCTATTCTGTCCGGAGATATGCAGTCAGGAAACTGGAGTAAAATATGCAAAGAATTCCATTTTCTTAATTTTAAAAATGACTTTCTGCAGACTTGAGTAATGAGAACTTGTCCTGATGAATGCATCCATCCTGAAAAGATTTTTGTTCTTTTTAAAAGTCATTGACATTCCACCATAGTTCAGTGTGAACAAGGAAAACGAGCAACTCTTTCCTTAATTGGGTGCCAGGGATGTAGAGAGTGCAGACCTGACTGTCTTATCATCTTAAAAATGCATGGGTCCTGGAGCTGCTTTGGTGTTTGTTATTGATATATAAAGAGGGACGTCATCATTCAGTGCGCATGCTCCTCCCTCCAGGGGGTGGCAAGTCCCCTTATCGTGACTCTGAGACAGACTGGTCACAATGTCCCATCAGATATGCATTTGTTAGGGCTACTGTGTGCCTCCAGTTAGGGACTCCAGGGCCAGGGTGTCCTTTATCTCCAAAACTTGTGAACAACTTTCTATGTTTTTGAGGTGACTCTTTCATCTCAGAATCAGAAAACACCCTGCAGGAGGCCCCGACTGCCCTGCGCTCTTCCATTGTCCTGTGTAAAGCCATCAGCACCATTAATAGGCCTGTCAGTCTTGATTAATTCTGTGCTCAATGATCAAGAGCGCACTTTGACTTTGGGGCAAATCAAACCATGGTGGACTAAGTGACACCAGGCATAAGGGATAAACATTTATTAGAAGAGAAAAGCCCAGAGCCTGGAGCTGACAGGCATTGCATAAAAATAAAAGCATATAAACAATGAATTCCAACTATAGATAAAAACAGCTTCAGGAATGATCAGAAACTTTGGGGTTATTCTGGTCTATAATTTTTAATGGTTTTGAAAATCTGCTTGGTAATAATGGTAAAAAAAAATTATCCATTTGGTCTTTGTGTGAAGAAGGGTAGGCTGTTAATCCGCTGATCAGTAGCTCATGCAAGGAAAAAGGTCTTTTTAATTCTTTTACAATGGGAACCTATTGTGATTTAGTGCTGAAATGACTGGCCATTTGCAAGAATATAACTAATTTCTAGGAAAATGGCAAAAAGGACATTGTTCTCAAAGGTATTGAATAGGCCCTAAAAGTTTGACTTAGAGGGAAGAAGTGGTGCTTGGAATATATCCATACCAAGCATTCAGTAAATTGTGACAATTCCGAGGGACTGGAAAAGACGTTCTCTCTGATTTCAGTAAGAATTGTCTTTTCTCCTGATACTTTTAGCCTAGAATGGGAATTTGCACACACACACACACACACACACATATGTATATACACACAGAACACACACACATATACATATATATGTGTATATATATACATATATTTTTTTTACATACCACTTAGCATATGTATTTTGTTTGATTAGACAATAGGTGATGTAGGTAAAATGGGCGTTATCATTCAATTTTAGGATAGGAGAAAAATGGGACCCAGAGAAATTAGGAGATTTGTTCCTGATCATGCAGTTAGTGTATAGAAATGTTTGAATGTGAACCCTGGCGGCTCTGACACCAAACGATTCTTCTCTCTATGGAATGGGAGCAGGGCCCCCACTGGCAGGCAGGTGATAAACTGTCACCTCAAACCCCTTCCAGGCTGCCATCCCATTTTAGAGCTTTTCCAGCACGTTGTGCTTAGGGAGAGACCTCCTTGAGCAGAGACTTTCTGCCCAGACATGGCTTTCTCCCTCCATCCCCTTTTGTCATGTCAATGGTTCAAGGTCTGAAAGAGACAGCAAGTCACAAGCAGATATGGGAGCCAACTGCACATTTAGCAGTGGCATCTTAGAGACACAGAAGAGGGGGCAGGTAACTGGTAGGACACGGTTTTAAACTTAAACTTCTTGTTGCATAAATTGAAACCAAAACTCAGAAATGTATTTTCTCATAAGTTTAGTCTTCTATAATTAAAAACAAAATAGTCACGGGTACCAAAGTGGTTCATTCATTTTTCTTCCCTCACATCTTTATTGAGCACCAGCCCTTGGCAGTCACTGTGCTGGTGAGAAGGCGGACACTGACCCTGCCCTTGGGTATTGCACAGGCCTCAGGGCGTAGGGATAGGAACAAAAGAAGCCAGTGCTAGTTGGCAGGTGGTAGGGAGCTGAAACCTGGGACGTTGTGAATCACAGAAAGCTACACACCCCCTGTCTCCAGACCTATGTGCTCTGAAGACAACAGCAGCATTTGATGGTTTTGCCTCCACCTAACTATTCGACGTCCCCAGCCTCTGTGATGTTCCCTTTAAGCATTTCTGGAAGCCCCCCGAAAGTGTCTTATGTGTGGTCATAAACAAGCCTAGTGTGCCCTCACACAGCATCTGCTGTTTCTTCCTCTTCTCGCTAGCTTGCCTCTTCTGGGTTCTCTCCTGTCCCACCGGAAACTAGCACGGATGTGCTTAGCCAAGAGGTGGGAAGTGGGAGACGCCGCTCACCTCTTCGTGTTGCCCTCTGCTTACAGGGCCTTTAGTGAAACAGCTCGTCCAGGTTGGGTTCCAGGCCTTTTTCCCCCCAGACCCAGGCAGGAGTCAATGTGGGACAGGCCAGAGAACAGCCTCAGTGACTTCATTAATGCAGCCAGCATAACGTGCCCTCAGAATTGCCCTCCACTTCAGACTGCCACCATTTGGACAAGTTTTCTGTGGTGCCCACACCCCTTCTACAGGCTGATCGCTTCCTCATGCCATGACTCCTGGGAAGCCCAGCTGTGAGTTTCGGAGCATGCCTGAACCCAGGGCTGCTCTGAGAAGGCACCACGCTAGCAGAATTCAGAGAGAGGACATGGACTGTACCCCACAATGACCCTTCCACTCTTCTGTGGGGGGAAGGCTTAGAGGGGGCACCCAGGACACAGTCTCTTTGAAGGAGAGGCTTGACGCCCCATTAAGCGGGACCAGGACAATTTTTCTCTCTGTGGTTAGAGATAAAAGACGTGGCATGATTATGCTGATGTGGCTCGAATGGGAAGGACAGCACATATTCATCCTGAAGTGGAATCATTGGAGGAGCAAAATGACATAAAATCATTCCCTAATTTGACAGGAAGACGGGATGAGGACAGCAGGAAGGCACTGGAGACCTGAAATAAAGGGGAGTACAGAGAGGGTACAGAAAAAAAGGACAACGGATAAAAGCAGAAATGTAGCTAAGACCTTCCAGCTTTGACAGTGGTAATCTCTCGTATCCTCTTCAGTTGGCTATGCTGTGCCCAGAGATCCTTGTTTGGGTGGCAGGATAGTGCCAACCCTGCAATTTGTAATATAAAAAGTGAGTTTTTAAGAACAGACCACCTCCTTATGTAGGAGGAATCTGGTGTCCAAAAATGTGATAGTTGGTGTAATCTAAGAAAACATTCTATTCTACTTTTCGTGCATATTTTTTGAGGACTTAATGATGTTTCAGATACTGTACTGAACATTCAGCTTGTTAGGATAAGGTCACAGGCCATTTTCTTATGCTGTAAAAGCGCATGAGTCAAAGCTTGTTCTAGCATGCTTAGAATAATTAACACTAACAGAGAACATGAACGCTAGCAGGATTCATAACGAAGTTTGTGCTAATCTGGTAAACATAGAGAGGGGAAACTGGGGTGAGGAAAAGGGGAAGAAAGGTTTTTTGCAACTTATAAAATTTCGAATGCACATGCTTTATTTTGGCATGGCAGACCTTAGGGAATATTATAATAATTACAAGTAAATGTGTCTGAGAGTGGACACTCTTGAGGCAGGCTCTGTGTCATGGGAAAACATTGGCCTGACAGTCGGGGTCCTGCTTCCGGGTTCTTGCTCTGTTACTCACAAGGTGTGTTTCCTTGGACACGTAATTAGCAATATTCATTCTTCTGATACCTAGTTTCCTCATCTAAAAAATTTGAAATTAGGCTCCAGTGAAATGAGGTCCCTTCCAGTTTTAAGGTTCTTTATGGTATTGCCATTTAATCATATTTAGGGCCTAGTGTTCATTTATTCTTTCATTTAATGATATTTATTGAGAGATCATTATGTGTAATGCCCTGTGGCATTGGGTAGATAGTGATAAAGATGAGGAGTTGGACGTGTAGAATTCACGAGAGGGAGAGACAAACAACAAGCAAGTCAACATCCAAATAAACACATGCGCACAACTTGTGCTATGAAGTAAACAAGTGGGATGATGAGATAAAGAATAATTGTGACAGTGGTCCTTCATTATGCAGAAAAGGAAGTCAGAGAAGGCCTCTCTTGATCCAGGTGGTAGACGCAGGATGTATTTGTTTGTGAGAATTATATATGATTGTGCAAAAAGATTTATTTCCTTTAACAGAACAAGCTGGGTTAAAATGTTATGCACATACTTTAGAGATTCAACCAGTTCTGAGTTGGGAGAAACAGCATTCTCCACCCCTCTCCTGTTTCCTCTTCCCAGGAGAAAACTGCTTTCCCAGGACAAAACTGCTTTCCACTCTCAGACGGATTGCCTTATATTGGCGGTTTGGGGTATTATAGCTTTCTCTCCTCCTCCTGCCCTGGACACAGTATACCTTTCCCATCCCCATGATACAGATTCATCTTTAGTTTGATTAGCTCCAATACCAGTTACAGCTGAACTGCTATTACTTGTAATCACATAGGACTACTTTTCTTGTCCTGTACAAAGTTTTGCTTTTCCTGGAATTAATAATCATCTTTTCCCATGTATGCAGCCCTTATTCAACCTCAAATACTCCTCCAGTTGTCAAAATACCCTCTCAGAATATCCGTCCACATCAGGCACAGTCTCAATTTCACATTCCTGAAGAAGGCTGCCCTGAATTCTTCCGACCTGGTCCACCTGAGGCCAGCCTCCTCGCATGCAGCCCAGCTGTCCTCCGTCACCTCACTCCCCTGTAGAACTGGCTTCCTTAATCTCATGTCTCTTCCGTTATTGGTTTAATCCCTCATTTTGAAGATATTTTTTAGCATATCTCCCCACAGGTACCTGAGAAAGGGATCATGGGAGGAAAACTTATTGAAATTTTACCTGTCCAAATATATCTTTATTCCATCTTCACACTTGCTTGACAATTAGGTTGTATGGATTTCTAGGTCAGAAATCATTTGCTTTCAGAATGTTGAAGGCACTGCCTTGATGTCTCTGCCTTCCAGTTTGCTGTTGAACTGTCCAGAGCTATTTTGATTCTTGATCTTTCAGATATGACTTGCTTTTATTTTCTCTCTGGAGGCTTTTAAAATCTACACCTTAGCCCTAGTAAACTGAAATTTTGTATTGACTGTGCCATGGTGCAAATCTATTTATGTCCATTTGGTTGGGCACTCTGTAGGCTCTTTCAATCTGCACACTCAAATTCTTCTTTCCGGGAACGTTTTCTTAAGTTATTTAATTGTTGCTCTTCTCCCCTCTGTTTTCTATTCTTTCTTTTTAGAAGTCCTGTAGTTGAAATGTGAGGCCTCCTGCAATATTTGTCTAATATTTTTATTGTTTTTTTTCTATTTATCATCTATCTTTGTTTTTTTCTGGAAGATGCTCTCAATTTTATCTTCAAAATTTTCTAATGTGGTTTTATTTTCTCCTATTCTATTTTTAATTTCTAGAGGCCATTTTTTGTTCCCTGACTGTTCCTTTAAAAAAAAATAGCATCCTATTCTTTCTTTTTATTTTCTCTTATTTCTCTAAAGATGTTAGTGAGATATTTAGAAAAGCTTTCGTCTCTCTACAGAGTTCCCTTTTTCTTCCAAACAGTTGCCCCCACGCCCCTTTCTATATTTGTCTCTTTCTTATTAGAGCTTTCCCTTAAGGAGGTGCTAAGATTTTGTTGTCTGCTCATATTTAAGAGTAGATGAACTAAAAGCTGATAGGAAACTTTGAGCGTGTGGATGGGGCTTGTGAACTCCAAGCAGATCACTCCATGGGTGATTTGGCTGGAATTTTTTGTAGGAAAATACCTGCTGTTAGTCACATTAGGTCTTTCCTCTTGACTGGTCATACTCCCCAATAAATTTGTTTTTCAAATCTCTTTCTGAGTGAAGGCCTGGGAAAGAGGGCCAGAAGATCTAAGCATACATTATGAGGTCTTCGTTTTCCCTCCATTTTCTGTACGGCACCCTTGCCATCCACCGTGCATGGTGCTCCCCTGTCATTTCATCCTTTCTAGAGATAAACCTCTCGTCTCTTGCTAGGATTGGGTGAAAGAGAGAACAGCTGCCCAGTCACAACTGGGTAAAGGAGGGAGTTCTTAAACAGCTTTGGGCTGTGTTCTTTATTTTATATCACCATTCAGCCCACCACGTAAGGAACCCTGTGCCACCATTTTATGAACCGTTTAAGATTCTACGGTGTAAACCATGTTGTTTCTTGTATCTCCCACACTCAGCTGAGGAGACGTCTTTTTCAGGATGGCTGTCAGTTCTCACACTTTCCATTGCTTCTCAGCCTCCAAAATTTCATTATTGTGGTTTCCTTTTCTCTTTTCCCTGCCCTTGTAGGTTTATGTCTTTTTGAAAAATCACTTTCCTGTAGATTTAGTGAGGTTTCAGGAGGGAATGAATTTCGATAAATGTGTTTAAGCTGCCATCTTTACCTGTATGCCCCCATGTGAAGGCTTCCAGGCATAGCTGTGACATGAGCTGATTTATGTTTTTAAATGATCATTTCTTTGCTGCGTGGACAATGGATTGGAGAAGAGTAAGGTGGGGCAGCCTGCTGTAGTCTGTACTAGAAAGTACAAGGATGGGGCCAGGTAGGGGACAGGAGAGATGAAAAGAAATGCATGGCTCCAAGACATGTTTTGTATGTACAAACAAAGGACTTGCTGAGGATTTAGATGTGAGGAATGAGGGAGGGGAGGAATGCAGGCAAGAGCTACAGGTTTTGCTTGAGCAACTGAATGCAAAATGATGTTATTTCCCAATATTGAGAAAGCTAGGAGGGAAAAAACAACAACAAAAAAACCCCCAAAAACCACAAAAAAAATTTCATATTAGAGACAAATAATCAACCACTTTATGGCTGCTCAGAGACCTTTGTAGACCTAGGCTGCAAAGACTATTGTACAATGAGAAAACATTTTTTACATGGTTTCATTTCCTGGGTGTTTGTTTTCTCCAGGTGCTTAAGTAGCAGGAGAGTAGAAGGACTGAATGTGCTGTTGGCATATTGCCAAATGCTGCTCTAAGTAAATGTTCTTGTTTACTCTTTTTCCCAAGGTAATGCTGTGTGATACAATAAGATGTGGGTTTTAATGTAGGAGCGAATCCAAGAAGTCATAGAATCTAAAGACATTCCTTCCTACTTTAGGAAGCACTTTTATGAATCCTAAAAAATCTCTAAATATGCTCTTCTCATTCTCACGATAGTTTTTAACAGCATTTGACTTGACTTTCTTTTATTTACTTAAGAGCAAAAGAACTTGTTGATTTATCCAACAAATAACCAAGATTGTGAAAAAATTAATTGAAGTGTCTGTATTCATTTGATATTCAAAGTAGGTAATTCGGTAATAATTCTGTAATCTATGAGCTTAGTTAGTTTTCAGACATGGGTAGTGATATATAAACAGTTACACAGACCATCACATTAAAATAACGACAAGACTTCCTTTCTTCACCCAAAATTGTTTTCTTTACCTATTTGTCTTATTATAGTGATAATCTTAATGAACTCTTGGATTCAACGTTCAGTTCAGTGACTCACTTAAGGGACTATTTCAATTTTATCATGTGTTCATTGACTGTATTATCAGGTTACAAACTTAGAAATAAATTATATTTTTAAAGCCTTGTTCTGAAGACTTCAGGAGCAAATCTCTCGCTGAATGAAGTCTGGGAAGCTTATGACTACAATGCCCATTTATAGGTTGTTTCAAAGATGTATGACTTACCAAGGAAAATATTTTTTTGTACAATTTACTACTAGGAAGAATTTTTCCCTAAGGTGGAACACGAGTATGAAAAGCCATTTGCAGAAGAAGGGAGTAAAAAGGAGAGGAAGGAAGTGCTGTAGATCTAAATATTAGATCATAGCCATTGACTCATGTTATCGTATAAAAAATAAAAGGAGAAAAGAAAATAAGGAAGAAAAGAATTTCTAGCTAATCATCCAGTTATGAATACTAGGTCCCAATGCATAGAAACCTGTCAATGGTATTACTTAGAAGTTAATAGTAGATAGAAGTTACCTGCAACTATGAGATTAGATAATTTGCTTCCTACCCCCATCCCTTGTTCACACTCTCACCCCCATTGGTTAAAAGCAAATGTATATTTGATTTACATGGGCGGTGAACATATGTAAACAAAGATAAAAATAGATAAAACTATTCTTAATTCTGGTAAATGTTGATTTACCTTTCAACAAAGAAATACTGAATACGTATTAGTCCTTCCATTTTGGATCTCAGAGTCCAGGGAAGCTAGACCTTTATACTAGCTTTTACTCACCCCTTATTGTGATGCTTTTGTGCAAAGAGGCCAATGAGTTTCTTGTTTCTTATTCTGCAAAAATAAACACAACTTCCCAACAGGGCCTGCACTACTCCTAGTAGACCTCATGCTTGGCTAAGAGGGCAGGGACATGGCCAAGAAATCCTGCACCAGTCAACAAACAGAAGCCAATCAACAACATGGGAAGAAGGCATACAATTATTTTTCCTATCTCTGTGAGTGTCCCAGGAGGCAGAAATAGAAGACAGATTTTTCATTTTGAAGTGAGACTGTAATGTTTTCCCCAAGTGTACAGGAATTTTAATCTGGAACTATAATTTTTAAAAGTAAAATCTAACAATTACCAAAGTTTTATAAACCATTTGGGGAGACTGAAGGACAGGTGGTAATACACAAATACTGAAATACCTTAGTCACTATTCTAAAAATAAATTCACAATATAAAAGTATTTGATTTTCAGAAAAACACAGAAACTGTAGAGGAAATATTTTCTTTCAATTTTCCTTTTTTTTCTGGCTTACTTCCTTTCTAACTTCTCTTCCTTGGACTAAGAGGCCTCATCGGCTATTACACCTGGCAGGGGCATCCCTCCTAGAGGCTGGCCCATGCTCTGCAGAGTCTGAAATCTCAAGCTTCAACTCTTACATTCATTTGAAAAATAATAATTCTGCATGAAAATCTGTCAGGTACTGTTTTAGGCACCACTTTGGACGCAGAGTGAACAAAACAGATAAGGATCTTTGCCCTTGTGGAGCTTATGTGGGTGGCAAAGAGTACAGAAATTCATAATAATATGAATTTAAACATGTGATGTATTAGATTGTGGTAAGTGCTAAGGAGGAAAATAACATCAGAGAGGAGGTATACAAGGTCGGACGATTAAGTTCGCAAACTCATCCTAGAAAAAGTGTTACATGCCTCATTGCTGACTATCACTACAGTCACCTTCAGATACTCCCCTTGGGTAGTACTTCAGGTAAAGGAAGACGGCATTGGGGGACAGATCAGGTGAGTAGGGAGGGTGTTTCAATACCGTGATTTGTTTACTGGCTAAAAACTCCCTCACAGACAGTGCCGTGTGAGCTGGTGCATTGTCATGATGCAAGAGCCATGAATTGTTGGCGAAAGTTCAGGTTGTTTTCGTCTAACTTTTTCACGCAGCATTTTCAGCACTTCCAAATAGTAAACTTGGTTAACTGTTTGTCCAGTTGGTACAAATTCATAATGAATAATCCCTCTGATATCAAAAAAGGTTAGCAACATCGTTGTAACAAGTTCTCAAACTTAATTGTCATATCCTGTATGGAAAACCAGGGGGCTGCAGTGGTGACAGGGCTGTCAGGAAAGATCTCACTGAGAAGACACCACCTGAGTAAAGACCTGAAGGAGACAAGGGGTGAGCCACACAGAGACCTGGGCAGAGAGAACAGCTAGTACAGAGCCCCAAGCAGGAGGGGAACTGAGAAACTGAAGGACCAGCTAGATAATGGGGGAGGCTGCAAGGAGAAGGTGGGTAGGAAGAGATAGTAGAGGGGTGGTGGAGGTGAAATTGTGTAGGACCTTTAGGACTTTTGCTTTCCTTCAGAGCGGATGGGAAGACATGAGTGGAGGAATGCCTGAGGATACTGGGTTAAGATTCCAATGAGGACTGGCAAGGGCAAAAGTGGGCAGAGCGTTTGGGAAGCTTCTGTTGTAGTCCAGGTAAGGAGTGAGGTAGCCAGGTGGGTAGAGTGCAGTGGAGGTGGTGAGGAGGGTCACACTCTGGGTCTCTGTTGAAGAAAGAGCTGGAGGTTCTGCTGATTGAATGGTTATGAGGAATGAGCAATACAGAGCCCTCGAGGAAGGCTTTAGGGTTTTACACCTGAGATGCTAGAAGGGAGGCATTGTTCCCCCGAGAAAGGAAGACTGGGGGAGGAAGTGGAGTTGGAGGAGGAGCAGGGTCTCAGTTTGGACTTGTGAAATAGGAAATGATTATTAGACATCCAAGCAGAGGTGTCAAGTAGGTCATTGGGTGTTAAGCCTGAAGTTCAGGGGAGAAAACCAGGCTAGAGAAAGAAATTAGGGATATGTCGGTTCATAGATGACACTGACGGTTCTGAGACTGGATGGATCACCGAGACAATGAGTGTGGACAGAGAAGAGAAGAGTTCCAAGTGTGGGACCTAGGTTGGGGAGAGGAGGAGGATCCAGCAAAGGAGAGAGAGAGAAGGAACAGCCAGTTAGGTCTTATTTTTGGGGAAACATGGTAGCAGCAGCCTTCCCAGTGCAGGTCAAGCCGTGAGGTCAGTGGCCCTTGGGGCTGGGTCACGTGTTTGGCCCTTTTGACAGGTATGCCTGGAGATATGAAGAGCACTGAGGCCATGGCAGATGCCTACCATGGCATATACTAAAGAAACAGTAATGTACAGTCTTAGAATTCTCTACTTTTGGATGAAAGGTTCTTGCAATATGCAGATCACCATCAGCTTGGTGGCATGGGGCAGTCAGTGGACATGGAAAGGGCGGTTGTTCAGGATCAGGGTTTTGGAAAAGGCGGTCCTTTAATTCTCTATAAGATCGTTGCTTATTAAAAATAGAAATTTCTGGGTCCCAGACTACTGAGTCAGAATCTCTGGCGGCAGGGCAAGGGAGTTGCTTATTTAATTAGTGTCTGAGAGATACGCATGCTCTAAAGTTTTAGGACTACTAGTCTAGAGCAATGGCTCCTAAACCACTCTCTCATGATGTTAAAATGCAGATTTATGAACTTAATCTCTGTTATGTTGAATCAGACTTTGGGGTGGACCCTGGGACTCTGTATAATAATAATAATAATAATAATAATAATAATAATAATAATAAACAAAACCAACGACACTTCCCAAGGGATTCTGGTGATCAGCCAGGTTGGAAATGTCAAGTGTTCCTCATGCCAAGTCCTTTCCAGCTCATCTGAAAAAGGTTCATTGCGCTGGAAGACTTGCTCACTCAGTACGAGCAGCAGCTCCGGGTGCCGGCTGCCGTTCAGCTGCTGTGAAGTCCTGCCTCTGGGATGCGTGGTGAAACGGAGGGCCTGCCAGCTTTTCTCCGCCAAAGCTCAGGCTCCCAAACCTGGTCTGTCACCTGCAAGAGATTTGGAATCACACAGATTCTGAAGCTCCAGCCCAGACGTGTTGAATTGTGATCTCTGGGAGCAGCGTTCAGGAATCCTATTTTTCAGAAACACTCCAGATGACTGCAAGGATGAAGCAATTTGGGGAGCCACATGTCTGTGACTCTGGTGGGACATTCCAAAATGCAGGTGCCATGACAGCCCTTTCGAGGTGCTCCAAGAACTTCCAGGTTGATGAAAATGCAAGCGTGTCCCGCAGGCCGCATGTGTCCTGCTCACACGGCATGCTTTGCGCTGCCTCTTACCTGAAATTCTCCCCATGAAACTATTTTTCAGACTTCCTACTCTCTTACCTCAGCTCCCAGCACCCGTCTGTTTGTTCAGCCATTGCTGCCACTGCTTGTCCTCTCATGTGGCCACTCCAGTGCTCTGTCACTGTGTCTGGTTACTGACACAGACCTGTCTGAAACTGGAATTGTTTATTTTCCAGAATTACATATTCAATCTGTAATTGTAGGGTTCTGGCTTTTATAGTAGAGCATGTATAGCTTCTTAGATGTGTTCTTACCAGATTTACTAAACACAGCAAAACCCCTCACCAGTTCCCTTATTGGGGCAAAGACTGAAGTCGGACCTGGGAAAAGGCTGAGTTAGCAGAGCATTTTTATGGCATCACATTGTCACTTTCTCCAGTGTAGGTGATGAGCTGGGCAGAGACTGGGCTGGGCTGTTTGTAAGGAACACATGCAGCAGCCATTTGTTTTCAGCACAGAGATGCTTGAATAGGAAGTCTCGAAGAGAGCAGCTTGAAAGCATTGTATTGATTTTAGTCCTTCACCAGACTAATCATGTCTTTGGATTGCCTCCAAATAATTTATTTTCATAGATGGTAGTAAGGCCGACTTCAGCCCAATGTGTCTGGAATTATCCCAGATTTTAAATTTAAAAAGTATAAGTAAATGAGGTTTACTAAATGGATAAAAATGGCCATTTTCTCTCTGAATGTATATTTATTGTTATTAAGAAAATGGAAACTTTCAGACTAGTTGCTTTTTTATTACATATGTAATTGTTAATTATAGAATAATTAGAAATTGCAAGAGATATAAAGAAGAGAATAAAAGTTGCCCGTATTTTTACCACTTATTCAGAAAATGACTTGATATTTTGAGGAACAGACTTTTAACACACACACACACACACACACACACACACACACACTCTACTACATGTTTTGTAACTTGTAAAAGCCATGAATTTAGAGATTGGAAATTTTTTTTTATCTACTTCTGCCTGCAGTGCTTCACCCATCTCTTCTAAATGGCTGTTTTCTTCTCATCATTCTATGTCTCAGATCAAATGCCACCTTCTCAGAGAGGCCTTCCACGACTCCTCAATCTAAAGCTGTATCGCATTCTTCAGATGTTCCAGCCCCATTACCTCTTGTGTCTCCTTCTTCGTAGTTAGTTTACTTGTTCCTGTCTGCCTTCTCCATACAGTGTGAGTACCATTAGAGCCAGAACCCTTTCTGTCCTAGTCCACTGTATTCCCATTTCCTTGAACAGTGCCTTAACCCAGAGTGGGGCTTTCATAGATATTGGTAGAATAAATAAGGAAAGGAAACAACAAACTGATTGATTGACTGAGTGAAGGAATGAGATTACAGGTCTGGGAGAGTGGAAGCCAGAGGCACAGCTTAGGAGGTAAACTGAAAATCCAGCTCTGGGCAAACAAAGGCAGGAGGCAGTTCTGAGGACAACGGGATCACTTGTTAATAGGCCCGAAAGGATCTTAAAAGACACTGCTTGAGGGCCAGCTGAGTGGCTCAGTTGGTTAAGAGCTCACTCAAGAGTGCAAGCTCTGAGCAAAAGGGTCACCAGTTTGATTCCCAGCCCAAGCTGAGCAGCTGAGCTGCCAACAGGTGGCAGGATGGCTCAGCTAAAAAAACAAAAACAAAACAAAACAAAGCAAACACTGCTTGTCCCCTAACCAAATGGCAAATAGCAAAATATGACAGAACATTTTTAAGTCCCAGATCCTGATTGAGGGTTTGGTAGAATTCAAATGATTCTACAGTGACCTTAGAACTTTCAGATTCATAACCTCATTTTTAGACAGTTTTGCCTCTTTCAGATTGTTTAGACTGAAGATTTGTGGTTACTCATCAATTTCCAGTGGTTGACTCCAGAAAAACATGGGTAATTTTCCAAAATGCATTGTTTTTTGTGTCATTGATTCGGCTCACTGGCACATCTTTGCCTGTGATCTAAAATTATGAAAAATGAACAATATGTTGACATGTAAAATTATGCATGAATGCTCAGGCTGTAAACTAGCTGGCTGACAATGAAGTTACTGAGAAAAATGTCTACAATCATACTTTGCTTCCATGTCACACAAGACCTTGACCTAAGGCAGGTAAAAATTAAAGGCTCCTTAAGTTTTAACACTTTTGAGGATAAAAAGCAGGTTATTACTCGCACTTCAGAGATAATTGATAAAGAGGTATTTTAATCAAATGCTGGTTGCGAGAACTGCAATAGTCTTGGAGGATTTTATCTAATACTCATTCTCTCTAACAGTCAAAGTACATGCTATAGTGCTTGTGAAATACGTAAGGAACTTTTATACACAAATATGGAGCCAGTCTGCTCCTTTCCTGGGTATTTTGTGCTTGTTGGGGAAACGCTTCTTTTTCTTGCCTTTTCTTTCAAGCTTCCTGTAAAGATAAAAGGATGAATTTAAAAGTAATATTTTGCACTTCTAAGTGACCATTAAGGAAATGCGTTTTGTTGCTGTTGTTATCAGGAGCTTCTTAGCGTTAGCTAGTAGAGTCAGTCCTTAGCAAAACTAAAGTAGGTTAGCTTTGTCCTGATCCCCTTCCCTCCAATCTGTTTCCCTCTCCCCCTCGCTTGGGTTTCCTTCCCCAACCACCATTCCTTGGGGCGGCCATACGTCATACATGCTCTTTTGTTTTTTATTAGGGAACAGTGTATTTTTCCAGGACCCATCAGCTCCAAGTCAAGTAGTTTCTTCAATCTAGTTGTGGAAGGCACATCTCAGTGGCCCATGTGGGGATTGAACCGGCATCCTTGGCGTTATGTGCACCGTGCTCTAACCAACTGAACTAACCGACTGCCCCAATATACATGCCCATTCTTATCCCTGGCTCTGGGCTGGGGCCTCTGGAATGCTCTCCACAGGCATTTGCAATGCTCAGAGAGGGCTCCCTCAGCATCTTGTCTAAGAGTTCTTTCAAACATCCCACTATTTATTCCTTTCAAGGTGTTTATCATAATTGGAAAGCACATGTCTTGTTTTTTTATTTGTTCATTTATCAGTCTTCTCTGTAGGCTGTATGTAGGTTTCACAAGAGCAAAGACTATGTCTCGCTCACCCTTCTTTGTATCCTTTGCACTCCGAACCAATGAGGACTTCATCTATCTCCTCATATTCAGTGTTTCTTTAGAAAGACGATAAAGATGCCTTTGAAAGAATGGAGGGAAAACAAAGCTTCATGAGCCAGGGGTACTTTTAAGCTTCATTAGCTGCCAGATAATTGTGTTGGAGGAGAGGGGAAAGTGAATGAGAAACATACACACACATTAATGAGGTCATTTATAACTTAAGTGAATAAGAGCAGATATATTTTGTTGTCTAAAAACATTTTCTACAGTAGACATGTTTTATGACTTCATGGTTCTCTAAAATTTATTTGCCTGGCTTTGGGTTTAACACAAACCTTGGGATTAAAAAGTTACAGTCCAGATGAGAAAAGGCAGTTTTAACTGTAAAACATTTCGACATTTCTGAGTTAGCCTCATTTATCTTTCTCCTTTTTGACTTCTTCTTCCCTCTCTCTTTTCCTTCCTTCCTTTATTGCTTTCCTTATTCGCGTCTCTTTCCTTATTTCTTAATTGAATTATATCAAAATAGTACACACTAGTAATGATGCTATTAAAAATAATAATACTATTAAAAATAGTGCTCCCTTTTTATTCTTCAATTTGAAACATAATCTATTGAATTTCTAATACGGTACATGAGGACTCAACTCTCTTATATCACAAACCCCTCTGCTTCTCTTCACCTATTCTCCTCATATAATTATACTACACGTTTTGGTTAAATATGTATTCAGCTTTAACATCACTATGCCTGTGCAAATTTTATTCCCTGAAATTTGTGATATCTCACATCCCCAGGAACAGACCCCCGATACAAGGATTCTGCTACAAGTAGTTTATTTGGGAGGCACGGGAAACATCAGTGGGAAGGTAGGAAGTGATCAAAGGAAAGGAAGACAGTAATAAAGAGTGCATTGTCAAGGGGTCACCACTATGCGTCATTAGAGCTTCGTCCAGTGAGGGGCACTCTGGGAAATGGCTTGGAACACACTACTCGGGTCATCCACCTAGAGGGTGGGGGAGCCGCGGCGTTTATAGGCCAGCTCCTATCAGAAATTTGTTGAAGACCATTTCCCAAGAATTGTTAATTCCTCCACACTTCTAGTCTGCTGTGTGCAAATGCTGGCAGTTAGAAGCTGGCCAAGAATACCAACTATCTAGTGTATTGTGGTTATGTTTTCATATTTTTGTTTTCGTTTTCTTCCCCTGAAATTAGTAATTGCTTTAAAAATTTGTTTGGTTTTCTTGATACCTATTGCAAATTCTTCCCATGCCTTCCAATAGTTTCTCAACACATTATTTTACAAAGTTAATTGCATCAGGTAATCTGTCAGCTCCAATTTTGCCCTTGGAGACATTCTTGGAGGCCTGTATTATCCCCCATGGACTTCAGGCTCTCAGGGTCCTGTACACAGAAGATGACTCCCTGGAACTGCCAGTGCTTGCATCCTAGAAATATGCTTTGCCTGCTGAGTTGGATTCCCTTGCTTCCTGCTCCGAGAGTGTTTCTCCGTCTTGGTTTACTTCTTAGTGGAGCACATAGTTCAGAGCATAGTCAGGGTATTTGGGGGAGACTGCATGTCTCTTGAGTCACCCTGCTTCCATTGGGCTGGTTACCCCCTGCTTCTGCATTGCTACTATTCTAGCATCTCCCTTCCTATTGCCAGAGAGAGTCCCTTCAACACTCTCCTGCGTTGGATCTCTTTTGGGGTTATTCTGTTTTCCTTTTTCTTGTATTACTCCCTCATGTTGATGGAATAAACCTTCCAGTGTCTTAGAAAAGGTGCTTGGGAGGTTAATATTTTAAACATTGTGCATCTGAAAGTGTATTTATTAGCCTCTTGATTGATGGATTTGCTGGATAAAGAGTTATATGTTGTGGAGACATTGCACAATTGTGAGTACATTTTTCTGTAGTCTTCTAACTTCCAATGTTACTATGAAGAAGTATGAAGCAATTCTGCCTTATAAACCCTTGCATTTAGCCTGTTGTTGGCATTAATTTTAAACCTCTGGGAACTTATACAATCGCTTCTTGGCTCCAATATTCCGAAACTTTGTGGTAAAGTCGTTTGATATGGGCTGATTTGTATCTTGTGTGCTCCATGGGCCAGGTCCTTTCAATTTGGAAACTCATGTTCTCAATTCTGGGAAATGTTCTTAAATTATTTTGTTAATTTTTTCCCTACATTTTCTCTGCCCTCTGTTTGGTGCTCCCATTATTCTGATGATGGACTTCTTGTTCTGGCTCTCTAATCATCTTATATTTTCTCTCCTACTTCCCATCTCTTTCCTTTTTAATCTCTTCTTTCTGAAAAATTTTCTTAAGTTTACCCTTCAATCATTCCATTACTTTTTCATTTCAAATAACATATTATAAGTTTCTAAGAGCTCTTTTTAGTTTGTTGGATATTTATTTTTTAAAGCATCTTATTAATACTATTTCATGGATGAAATTTTTTTACAAGCTTCCAAATAAACCATAATTTCAATTGTTCTTTTTGTGTTATATTTTCTTTTCTGTGCATAGTCTCTATTTCCTCAACTTGCCTTTTTCTGTTTTGATATTGATTTTTGTGTGTTTATATATACAAACACCTGAGGTGTAGGGTAAACCCCAGAAGCTGAGTGTGTTTTGTCACATTGGCATTACTGCTTCTATTTAAGACTAGAAGTTGTCTTTTCCAGATCCCCCTTTCCTGTGTGATTAGCTTGGGCTAAGAGGGAAACTTGCATAAGATCCGGAAAGTGGAAGTGAAGTAGGAGCCTTTACGCTCAGCGGTCACACTGATCAGAGACAATGACACACAGATGCAGACGGTCCAGTGGGCTCCAGCCTCCCACCCCAAACTCTGAGTCCACTGACCAAGAGTGGCTTCAAGCCATCAAGTGCTTGACTGCAGTTCCCCCAGAGGCCATAGATTCCATAAAGCGGCCATGGCTCCCCATGAAATGTTCCATTTGGGCGGCCAAGCATGCACTCTTTGTGAAAATTTCCCATATGCTTTATTCATAGCCATGCTTTAAGCTGTTGTGAGTATATTCATTTCCTATTGCTGCTGTAACTAATTACAATAAATTTAGTGGTTTAAAACAACACAAACATGTTCTCTTACAGTTCTGTTCTGGATGTCAAAAGTCTAAAAGTAAGGCATCTTCCTCAGGAGGCTTGAGGGGAGAAATCCGTTTCCTTGCATTTCCAACTTCTAGAGGCCGATTACAGTTTTTGCCTCCTGGCTCCTTCACCCTCAAAGCACGTAACTACAAGCTCTGGTCTGTCTTCAAATCTCCTATTGATCCTCCGGATTCCCTCTTATAAGGACTACTGTGATGACACTGGACCCATCCAGATAATCCAGATAATCTCCCATCTCAAGATCCTTAGCTGAATCAAATCTACAAAGTTCCCATTGCCAGGTAAGGCAACATTCTGGGGAGTAGCATGTGGATGTCTTTGGGGGACACTATTTTGTCTACCACAGTGAGTAGTGACTCTTTCTGATCTGATTCCCCTCCTCCAGACTTCCGTTTTCACATCTCCTCCCAGAGTTGTACAAGCTCCAATTCCTAGCTTAAGCCCCATGGTCCCCTAATACTTTAGTGGCTCTGATTTCCTGACTGAACCCTGACTAATACACTCCCAATGTCAATATCTCTACAAGTATGTATTTCCTTTAGGGCTAGTCATATTTTCCTGAAATTATTTTTCTAGTTTCCAAGGGCTGCCCAGGGTCTGAGAGGCAAGAAGTTAAAAATGGTAGAGGAGTTTTCGTTGGTCCTACCCATCCAATTATTGATTTTGTTCCGCCATTTTCAGTTTGGTTTTCCCCACTCACCTGCCGTAGGAGTCCCCAGTACAGAGACTCTTTGCCTTACCACCTCCAGAGAACATAGCTCCAGCCTCTGGCCATGTGAAGAGGAAGGAGCAGAATTTTAGGGGCAGAGAAGGAAGAGGGGGCTCTAGCCAACTTTCTAAAAACATCCTTTTTTCAGATCCTGCTTTCATTAGTCTTCACCCCCTCTTCACTCCAGGGGGATCTGTTGCTACCACTTCCCCAAACTTTTGGAGATTCTGTGGTTAAATAAGGTTGCTTCTCAATTTTCCTTACTGCTATCTTAGAATTTGGCTCCTGGAGTCAGCTAAGACAGTTATCTTATATCCACCAGCTTGACTGCTTCCAAAATTTTATTAATGTCATCCATTCTTTTTCTTCCTATTTTTGCAGGTTTATATTGAGATCATTCTAGATTCACATATAGTTGTAAGAAATAATTCAGGGAAATCCCATATACCTTTCACTCAGCTTCCCCTAATTGTAACATCTTGCATAACTATAGTACAGTATCAGAATCAAGAAATAGACATTGATATAATCCGCTGACCTTGTTCAGATTTCACGTTTTT